>NW_006256686.1:15490682-15491890 GCF_000478725.1 Eutrema salsugineum
CACATTATTTAAATATAAAATTTTAAATTAAATCTTTCCTGTATTTAAGAAATTCTAAAGTATTAAAGTTATTGTCTAAATTTTCGTAATAAAATTTAATTATAATTTTTTTTTTGAATTTAAATTAAATTGAATGCAAATTTTTGTAACTATATTTATTTAAATTTATAATAATTTGAAATTTAAATTAAAGATGACCTAGATTTTAGGAAATCTAAAAATATCTAAATTAATATCTAATTTTCGGAAATGAAATATAAAAATAAAATAAAATGTTATAAAAAAACTTTGGAAGTGTTTGGATGCAAGCACTAAATGTGCTTCTGTTTTAATAAAATAGATATAACTGTTATGAATAAAATCATATAGGTATATATATGTACATTTCCATATATTATCTCTATATATTATATAATATTATTATATGAAAGTGGTGAGAGAGACGAACATAAAGGGAGAGAAAGTAAGAAATGTATCTCATTTTTTTTATTGCATCTGATAATATGTATTTATATATGTAGTAAGTCCGTGAATCAAAGTAGGTTAAACCTTCTTTGGGGTAAAATATATGATTCGTTTAACAAACCTACGAAATATGCAGAGAGGAAATAGATAAAGTAATCAAATATCTTTTATTAAAATGATTCATTTACAACAGCAAAGAGCACGAGTGATCAAAATCCTAGAGTTCTAGGGTTTAGGATGTTGGTCGCTGCTGTTAGGGATTTTTACTTTGAATTGCAGGAACTTCTCTCTGTTGTAAACTCTTTTAATGTCTTTTTTGGGTTATTTTCCCCCGTTATTTATAGAATTCGCCTTTAGATTTTCTTATTCCTAATCATCCTTATCCTTATCTTTTTTTTACCTTAAGAATATTTCTTTTTCACTGAACATTATTGCTGCATGCGATTTTCACGACCAACTTTTGATGCATATTTTGCAGACCGCTTTAGATGTCTCTAGAATTTAACCATACTGTGCCAAAGTCCAAATGACTGCATTCTTGTGAACTTTTTCTGGGAGTGAAGTTCAGTTTAACCCCATTAATATTATTTTGAAGTTCTAAACTCTTAATAAATATTTGCGGGTTTTGCTGTTTTAATTTCTCCTTAAAAGGATTAAAATCATAAATTGGAGCTTAGTGAATTTTTGGCCCATTGTAGAGACATATCTGCTGGCCTATTTTTTTTTAAAAAAAGACTCTTCTC
>NW_006256686.1:15492052-15576219 GCF_000478725.1 Eutrema salsugineum
TCTATGTATATTATTATCTATATATACATATATTTTTTATTTTTGCCTTAGCTCTCAGCTTGCTTTTTTTTTTTTTTTTTTTTGTATCTTGGCTGCTAAATGGTGATGGTTTTCAATCTATCTTAGCTGATTCTGTCTGCCGCTGCTTCTTTTTGATGCAGGCTTCACAGCTTTCAGCATTTGAGCTTAGATGGCGAGCCACCACACAGATTGAGCCTCTATATAACTAGGTGAGTTCGCTCACTGCTTCTCTTATTAAAAGGAACATAGAGCTTTGTTCGTTTGGTACTCTGTTTCCAAGTAGTCCATGGAGGGTTCAAATCCTGTGATGGTTTTGGATTCCGACAGTGAGAGTGAACTGAGTATTAGATCCTTGTGCTTGTTGGAAGCGAGTAGTAGACCGAAGTCACAGAAACCTCCTGTGGAGAAGAATCCTGCTTCGGTATTAACTGAGAAAGATGTTTTCGGGATTAAGATAGATTACACTCTGCCGCACGATATCCCGTTGCAAGTCCCATTACCCGAGGAGAGGGCTGACAGAGCAGGTTCTGATGAGATTGTTATCTACGAGGCCTTCTTTTCATCGGGTTTGCGAGAGGCGGTTCCCTCTTTGATAGGCGAGGTTGCTGCACTCCTCAACGTCTCTCCTAGCCAATTCTCCCCATCCATGTGGGCAACGTTGATCACAATTCAAGCTCTTAGAGAGTTGTTCTCTGTTGAGATTGGGTTAGATGAGATTTTTTAGATGAATTGCTCAAGAGAGGAGAACAGGTTCAAAATGCATCCACGCAAGGATACCTTGATCCTGGGTACTGTAGGTCTTGATCGTGATTGGAAGAAAAAATACTTGTTTATGAAAGTCGGCCATAACCCAGGCTTTCCTATTTCTTGGATGCACCGAGGTAGATGTAGCTTATGCCCTTGTCCGTTTTATGAACTTTTAGGTGCACTAACGTTTTCACCTTTTTCTTTGCAGTCATACTCACCGAGCGCTGTGACAAAGGATAAAATAAAGCCGTCCTGGTGATTAAACAATTGGCCGAACATCGTGTCGTGGAGAACCTGATCAGAAAGTTTGTTCTATCTTGCATCTCTATCTATATGGGGTTAGACAGTCTTCTTTCTTTTTCTTTTTGAAAAAGTTCTATGAACCTGGTTTTGAGCTCAAAACTTCGTCACGTTCAGAGCAGATACAATATTTTATCCTCCTCAAACCTTTACAGTGCTACTAACACTCTGTAATTGTGTATGTTGTAGCGAGCCTTTATCTCTACGGTTGACTTCTTCTCAACCTCTGTTTTATTTTATTTTTTTAAATTATTTTCTGTTCACAGGGCGTACTATCATGAAGAACCAGCCAAGACTAGGTGCCAACGCTTTAGACTTGTTTAAAAAAGCCAGCCTAGCCAAACTAGCTGAAATTAGCAAGTCAGAGCAGTCACGTGGACCAGCGCTTAATGCAGGATTGAGCTTCACCAACAATCCTAGTGGAGGATCGAAGGCTGCTAAAAAGAACGACGTGGTGCCGTCACCCTCTCATCGGGCATTAGTTCCATGCTCGGATCCTCTCACACTTGCTGAGGGATAAAAGCATATGTCCTTCCCTCAGGATTTAGAGCACTTGAGTACTATGGGACTAAATGTCATTGTGGAGAAGCTCCAAGCTATTTTAGATAAGGTAATTCACCGTTAAGCCTATAATGTTTAAAGTACAAGTGTCTCAACGCTTTCCATCGCTTTCTTTATGCTTGCTTCGACTTTGACTGCTGCATTTTTATGATACAGGATGTTGCAAGTATCTCCACGACCAATCAGCTTCCATCATGGTGGAACTGAAGTGTGAACACGAGCTCATTGACCGCTTGAGGCAAGAGCTTAGCTTTGAGAGAAAACGTGCCCAAGATGAAAATCCTTTGAGTGTTTCTAAAGATGAACGCATTGGCATTGCACTCTTAGAAGCGAAGGTGCAAGGCCTTGAGTCAGGAATGGATTCCGTGAAAGCCACATCTGCTATGTTGGAAAAGGAGAATGTGTCTCTTAAGGAAGATCTCCTCGCTGCTCATAAGGAGAATTCCTCCTTGAAGGAAGACCTTATGTTTTCTGCAAACAGAGCTACCGTCGTTGCTAGGTGGGAGATCATGAAGGAATGGAAAGATGGGAAAGCTGAGGAGTGGGACTTATCGGCTGCAGAGGAGGAATATAGGGAAGTTAAGACGATAGATATAAGAATCCAAGGCTTGTCTCCACCTGTTTTTGAAGCTCCGGTGCGTGCCCGGATTACTTCCAAAGTCGCAGGTTATGATGTTTTCATGACTTACGTTGCAGAGATTGGTTCTGGTGACCTTGTTCCTCTCGAGCCTGAAGCCGCCACGTGATAAGCGGGCTAACCATTATTATTTTTTAAAAATGTTATGACTTTTTGTAAGCTAAGCGCATGATGAACTCTCCTGCTGGTAGACTCCACTCATGATCGGCTCGTGACTGCCAGAACAGTCACCCGCCTTTATCTTTTTGTCGTTATCCTGACTTTATTGGAGACGTTTTTTGGCATGTTGTGAATACTTCTTATTGCCATTATTTTCACCTTTGCCGTTAGCTTTAGCTGAGGTTCCCATGTTGTTTTAGCGCGATGATCATGAATTGCATTAGTTGTTCATTACTCATGCTGTTTTAGCTTTCCGCATGGAGCCCATGAACTCACTGCTTGATTTGCATGCAAGCCAGAGTTTAACAGCCTGTCTCACACCGCAGTTAGCATCCTACACGTTTTTCGACCGTGGTGTTTTCTGTTGCATTCAACATAAAAAGATCAACGCACGTTTTTATCCTTGTATGGATGCTTGAGTAATTCGCAAGATCCTCATCTGGTTGCCCCGAAAAACTAGTAGAATTAAGTTTCGAATGGGCACTTTGATACCTCACATAACTAATTGATATGTGAAAGATGTATATCAGCTGCTGTATGCAGTCCAAAAAATCAATATACTCAAGCAGTCTAAAAACCAGCATGTGTTTTAGTAATCAAAAAAAATAACATGCTGCCTGAGTCCGTAAAACCAACATGCTGTATAAGCAATCCGAATAATTAATTTAATATTTAAATTGTCTGAAAAATTAGCATACCGCTTAGGCAGTTTACGAAATTAGCTTGCAGGTTTTTAAAATTGTACGCTGCTTTTTGCAGCCTATTTAATTAGCGTGCTACTTTTACAGTTCATGAAATCAGCATGCTGTTTGAGCACCCAATTTAATTAGCTTGTGGCTTTTGCAGTCTATGAAATTAGCATGCTAGTTTTGCACCCTATTTAATCGTCATGCTGCTTTTGCAGCCTATTAATTTACCGTAGTCTTTTGAAATTTTCGCACCGGTTTGGCAGCCTGCAAATTTTTTGTATACTGATTTCTGCAGTCTATTAAATTGATGTGTTACTCTAGCAATCTGAAATTGAAATTTTGCGCAGCTGTTTGGCAACCTGCAAAATTTATGGGTGCTGCTTTTTGCACTCTGTTGGATCGATACGCTGCTATAGCAGTCTGGAATTGAAATTCTGCGCAGCTGTTTGGCAGCCTGCAATTTTCTAGATGCTGTTTTCTGCAGCCTATTGGATCGATATGCTGCTATAACAGTCTGAAATTTAAACTTTGCGCAGCTGTTTGACAGCCTGCAAAATTTTTATATGCTTTGATAGAAGGACTCTAAGTATCACTTATCGTAGGACTGTTTCTATTGCACTATGATTTTCTTAAAAATAGCCTTTATTAAAACATTCTGCGTAATCATGCGGAAAAGCTAAAAGGAAAATAGAAAACCAAAACCAAAACTCTAGACTGTTTGTAGAAAACCAGAAAGTCTAAATTGAACGACCTATCAAAGCTTTAAAGCCTAACCAAATAAATAAATAAATTTAAGAGTAATAGGTTTTTAGATGCAGTGCATTCCAGCTGTTAGGGGGTTCTTGCCTTTCCTATCTTGCAGCTTATACACTCCTGATCCATATACCTCTACGATTTGGTATGGACCCTCCCAATTAGGTCCTAGCTTTCCGGCGCCGTGCTCCATAGTGTTTTGGAAGGTGCACCTAAGTACCCAATCCCCTACTTGAAAGGTTATGGTTCACACTCTTTTGTTGTAGCTTCTTGAAACTTCCTGTTGATAGCACCAATTGCGGATTTGGGTGGACTCTCTCTTTTCATCGAGTAAATCTAACTCGAGATTCATCAGCTCTTCGTTCTCTTGGGGTTGAGGATGTTCTGTGCGACTTGTTTTGACGCTTATCTCAGCGTGCACTACTGCTTCCATTCCATACACCATTGAAAACGGTGTTGCTGACTTGGTTGTCGCGCGGTAAGCCCATAGGACACCAGGTAATTCTTCCACCCAATGTCCTTTGGTCTTGTCTAACAGCTTTTTCAACATTTGAATAATCGTTTTGTTTGATGACTCGGCCTGTCTGTTGGACTGTGGGTGTCTCGGCGTCGCGAAGCTTAGTTTGATTCTCCAAGTGTTGCAAAATTCTTTGAACTTTTTGCTTGTAAACTGGGTGCCATTGTTAGTGACAATCTTGTGCGGAACGCCGAATTTTTATACAACGTTCTTCCATATAAAGTTTCGACCCTCTTTGTATGTGACCTGACTGTAGGCTTCTGCTTCCACCCACTTTGAAAAATAGTCTGGTTCTACTAACAAAAATACTTTTTGTGCAGGGGCTCTAGGTAATTTTCCCACTATATCCATGCCCTACTTCATGGATGGCCATGGTGAGCTGATGGTTTTCAGGTTCTCCGGTGGCAATTTGGGGACTGGAACATGTCGTTTACACATATCGCAGTGACGAACAAAATTCACCGCGTCATTATTCATAGTTGACCAGTAGTATCCAGCTCTTTTTGCTCGTAGCACTAACTTTCTTCCCCCTGAATTAGATCTGCATTCACCTTCATGTAACTCCTTTAGGACTTTATTTGCTTCTTTTGGGTTTAAACACTTCAAACAGGGGCATGAGAAAGATCTACGATATTATCGATTTCGCAGAAGGCAGTAGCGTGCTGCTTGTTACTTGATTCTTCTGCATTCAGAACGGTCAACCGACAGTTTATTATCACGTAGATAGTTGAAAATTGTAGTCACACCAATTAGACGTTTCTTGCACTGTCGCCACTTCTGCAGATGGCAGATCTTTATCGGTGGCAGGCCATTGTAACACAAGTAGTGGGACAGTGAGTGGAGCTTCAGACTTCAAGGCTGACCCGAGGCTAGCTAAGGCGTCTGCATGGTTATTTTCTTCCCTAGGAATTAGTGAAATCGTGCAATTTTCAAACTTTTGCAGCAGCTTTTTGGAGATGCTCAGATACCGCGTCATCTTTAAATCTCAGGCTTAGTAATCGCTTTGCGTTTGGTTGACAACTAACTGTGAGTCGCTGTAGACATTCAGGTTTTGAGCCCCAAGATCATGGGCCAAAATTAATCATGCAATCAGTGCTTCATATTCTGCTTCATTATTTGTGGCTTGAAAATTACCTCTGACGGCTGTCGGAATAGCTCGCCCTATGGTGAGCTAAGGACCATGCCCAGATCGGCTCCTTGCACATTGCTAGACCCATCTACATACAGTTTCCAATTTCCCTTATGCACATCTGCTTGCAACGTTTTGATCTTTTCCTCCACTTCGGGAAGCATATTTGGTGGGAATTCTGCCACAAAGCAAGGACCTGTGACTTGATCGCTCTAGCCGGTCTATATATTACATCATACTCTCCGAGATTGACCGCCCATTTCGCTAATCTCCCAGATATTTCTGGTTTATGTAAAACCGATTTTATAGGAGCTGAACTGACTAACAAAATGGGGTGTGCCTGAAAATATGGACGGAGTTTTTGGGTGGCTGTTATCAGTGATAAGGCGAGCTTCTCTAAAAGACTATATCTCGTTTCTTAATCCAATAGGGATTTGCTGACATAGTATACCAGATGTTGTTTGTTTCCTTCTTCTCGGACCAACACTCTGCTTACAGCATGCTCTGACACCTCCAGATAGAGAAGCAACACTTCTCCGTCTTTGGGCTTTGAAAAAAGAGGTGGTGACATAAGGTATTCTTTTAATTCTCTCAACGATTTCTCGCACTGATCGTCCCATATGAATCCTTGCGACTTTCTCAAGGCGGCAAAGAAAGCATGAGACCTTTCCGAGAGTCTTGAGATGAATATACTTAATGCGGCCATCCTTCCAGTCAGCTTCTGTACCTCTTTCACACTCTTTGATGAAGGAATCACTTAAAGCACCCTGATTTGCTCAGGGTTGGTTTCTATTCCTCGATGAGAAACGATGTATCGAAGGAATTTCCCAGAACTTACACCAAACAAACGTTTTGTTGGATTGAGCTTCATGTTATATCTTTGCAGTGTACTAAACGCTTGATGCAAATGCGTAATGTGATCCTCTGCATGAGTGATTTCAAAATCATGTCGTCAATGTAAACCTCCATAGTGTGACCAATTTGGTCAGCAAACATCATGTATACCAATCTCTGGTAGGTAGAGCCTGCATTTTTTAGACCAAAAGGCATGACTTTATAACAATATATGCCTCGGAAGGTCATGAAATTTTCTCCTGATCACTTGGGTGCATCAGAATCTGATTGTAACCGCTAAATGCATCCATGAAGCTCATTAGCTGATGATCTGTTGTTGCATCCACCAGTTTGTCGATGTGAGGTAAAGGAAACAGATCTTTAGGACATGCCCTGTTAAGGTCTGTAAAATCAATGCATACTCTCCATTTTCCATTCTTTTTGCGAACCACCACCATATTAGCTAATCACGCTGGGTCATGTACTTCGCGTATGAAACCTGCTTTCAACGGGTTTTGAACTTCCTCATTGATGATCATGTCGCGTTCAGGCGCAAATTTCCTTCTTTTTTGTCTCACTGGTTGATGTTCAGGATCAGCTTGAAGCTTGTGCATAATGATCTTGGGATCTATCCCAGGCATGTCAGCATGTGACCATGCGAAGCAATCAGCGTTCGATCGTAGAAAATCAATAAGCCTTTTTCACATGTCCGCCGGCAGCTTCGCATCTACGCTAACCCTTTTATCATGATCGCATTCTACATTAACCTACGTGAAAACACGTCCGCCATCTTCTAGTGTGAAACTAATCGAACATCTTGACAGTTGGTCGCCTACAGCCGCTATATCGTTATGATGATTTCTAGCTGTTCTGGTGCTTTTCCTAGCAGCGGAATGAGTAATTCCGCTAACCTCTGATCCCCCCCATGATAACGTTGATGATACGATCATGTTTTGGCGGAGTGGCTTTTCTTGTGTCCTCTTGTTATTTCTGTCACCGATGTGATTCTTAACTCTGTCGGATATAAATTCTCTTAAGTGACCCTTTTTTAACAGATCGTTCACTTCCATCCTCAATGAAACACAATCTTCTGTTCTATGCCCATGATTGCTATGAAATCGCACCACTTAAATGTGTCTTGCTTTTTGCCTGGTGTCCTCATCTTTTGTGGCCATCTTACCAACCCAGCTATCTGATTGAGCACGTTGACTAGCTATGCAGGAGATATCGAAAGATTACTCATGTTTGGCCATGTCGACGAGGGACGTTGTTCGCGGTCAACTCTGTCGAGGGGTCTGTGTGTATCCCTAGTATCGCTTATTCTTCCAGTGCTTTCACTGCGAGGCTTCTGGTATGGTTTATCGTCCTTAGCTGCTCTTTCATTCCTCATCACGCGTGAGTCAGAACGAGGTGAGTGTCATTGATCACAGGCAGGTTCTTGCTCCCACCTAATTTGTGCCCACGCTCTAGACAGCACGTCCTCCGTTGTTCGACACTGGTATTTCGTCAATTTGTTGTATGGATCACCATTTTGAAGCAAGCCTCTTTTGAATGCTGAGATTCTCGTAGACGTGACACATGCTGGTATAGACACTTTCTCCTTATTGAATCATCCCACATAACCGCACAATGATTCACCTTTTCTCTGTATGACTTCGTAAAGATCATCAGCTGTTTTTTTCCAAGTTCCGGCTACTTCCAAACTGTTCAACGAAGCGGTCTGTTAGTGACGCAAAGGAGTGGATTGAAGCGTTTGGCAAATTTGTAAACCATTGAAGGGCTGGTCCTGTGAGACTCGAACTGAATCCTTTGCACATGATAGCTTCACGAAGTTCCTTTGCAACGACTGTCGTAAACATCCTCTGCTTGTATTGTGCTATGTGGTTATCTGGATCTGTGGTTCCGTCGTACATCTTCATTGTGGAAAGTGTAAACTTCCTTGGCATCTCCACCAGCGCGATCGCGTCTGTGAACGGGGTATCAGCGTAAGAGTTAGGAGCACTTTTCATGACTGGGGGAGCTACTCCTAGAAGTCGTCCGATTAAAGCTTCCTCAGCTTCCAGTCGTTTCGAAATCATGTGATTTAACTGGACGTCTTCCGACGGGTGAATTACTGCATCAGCACGCGCTCCATCAGCTTCTTGTGTGCTGTTTTCATGTTGCCGCATGGATCTGCTATCCGTTATTCCAAAAGTCGCGTCCAATGGTAACATCGGGGGAACTCGTGCCCGAAACCTGGCACGACGATCCATGTCAGTGTTTCCGTCATTAATCAAGGCGGCATTCGCCTCTTTTAGGGAAATGTTTTCTGTTTCAAGTTATGCAAGTCGTTCTTCATTCCGCTTCATCTGGGCGGTGAGTGCTTCCAGTTGAACAGCATGATCAGCAGGGGTGCTGTCGTAGGATTTGCATCGTTATCTCCTCCGATCATGTCTCACATAGTTAAAACTTTAGTTCCCCTCCCTCTAGCGGCAAACTGTTTGGGGTAAAATATGTGATTCGTTTAACAAGCCTACAAAATGCGCAGAGAGGAAATAGACAAAGTAATCAAAGATCTCTTATTAATATGATTCATTTACAACAGCAAAGAGCACGAGTGATCAAGATCCTAGAGGTGTAGGGTTTAGGATGTTGGTCACTGCTGTTAGGGTTCTCACTTTGAATTGCAGGAACTTCTCTCTGTTGTAAACTATTTCAATACCTCTTTTGGGTTATTCTCCCCCGTTATTTATAGGGCTCGCCTTTAGGTTTTCCTATTCCTCCTCGATGTAGGAATAATCATCCTTATCCTTATCTCGTTTTTGCCTTAAGAATATTTCCTTTTTCGCTGGACGTGATCGCTGCATGTGATTTCCGTGGCCAGCCCTTGATGCATATTTCACAGACCGCCTTAGATGTCTCTGAAATTTAACCATATGATAACTTAGAGTTTTCAAGGCTCTAAATGAGGGGTTATCAATCCCTTTTGTCACTTTGCAGTACAAAGGGTATCAATCCATCATGTGTAGACACTAAGATGCAGAGTCAGTTTTTAATTCAAGCCAAATGAGTAAGATTTTGATGTTACTTCCACTAAACAAACTTAAAACAAGAATTAAAGCTAATGATCAAATTAAACAAGCAAATGACAAGTGGTGTGAATATGAGATGATGGAAGCATGAGATTCTAGACATGATAGTTGGCTAGGGTGCTTTGATGCTAAATCAGGAATGCTAATGACAATGATGAGACATGATTCAAGTGATTTAGAACTCTAATCTAGATTAATCCTCTCATGAAGGCATTAACCTCTACACTAATCCATTTTCAAACCAAATCATCATTTGTGAAAAATGAATCAATGAGCATTTAAGAAACAGTTCTAAAAGATCATTCAAGCAAATAACAAAACATCATCATGCAGCAAATGCTTAAACCTCTAATACAGCTCTTTCAGGAATTTCATCAAACACTTGTGGTGCATGAAATTCCCAGAATCTAGATCACAAGTGATGTGCAAGGATCTAGTCTAGAGAACTGCTGTTTAGAGAAATGAACCAATGAATCTAGCCCTAAGCACTCCTAATCTAACACCTTAGCACCCTAACCTACACATCTAGAACCTCATTAAGCTAAACTACTGATATGTCTATATTTTGCATCATTTAGATTGCATTATAGAGTCCTCATCATGTGTTTTCTCATGTAAATTGAGTCTTTAGGCGTTAAAATAGGACTTAGGGCTTGCATTAGGTCCCAAAGAGTTTTGCATGTTTTGAAGTCTTTATCAGGAGCTTTGGAGACCAATTGGAGCCTAAGAAGAGGAACAGAAAAGAAAACGGTGAAGAAAAGGGTCAAAAATGGTGAAAACCGCTTGGAGGAATTTCTCGGCCAAATATCGTACCGGCTGGTAGGGAACCTCGGCCAAAATGTTTACCGGATGCTCATTACCGGCCAAAAACCTTACCGATCGGCCAGAATCGAGTATCGCGTGCAAAAATACCACGGGGCAAGTTTTTGACCGAGGCCAGGATTTTTACGACCAAAAAGCTTACCGCGGTACACAGCCCTCGGCCATTTTCCTTACCGCGGGAAGGTTTTTACGACCAAAAGTTATCCTTGCGCGTGCAATTCAGAGATCAGCAATCCGGGGAACCTTCCGGTCCGAATCAGTTGGCGGGGTCTTCACCAAAGTTGGAGATAATCTAGCATAGATTCCAGAACAGTTGGAATCATCCAATTCGGACCAGTGGAGAGAAAGATATGGCTTCCGGAGCATTCACCAGCATTGCGCATACCCGAGAACTGAACGGCGAACTTCAAAGATCATGGCGGACGGAGCCCCTCCAGACCGAAACAGCCTACCCTGTCTTCACCAAAGTTCTAGATCCATGAAAGATCTTCTTAAAGCATTTGGAATCGCTCAATTCAGAGCAAAGTTTTGGAAGATAGGGTCTCCGGAGTTCACATCGGTCTAAAAGTCTATTTTCCGGTGATTTCAATGCGGCGCAAAGATGTTAAATCCAGGAAGCCTTCCACTCCCCAAGCTCAGATGGTTTCTTCACCAAAGTTCGAGCTTATTGAGTCATCTTGACTGTGGAACTGGTCCCAGAGCAATTAGAGTCGTGTGCTGAAAGTTACTGCTTCCGGAAGGTGACATGGTCGATACAAGCCTAAAAGAGTTGCGATACGCGCTAAGTGTTTTCACAAGCCTCGGTATCTTTACCTTGGCATCACCAAGTCGAGGCTCATATTTTGGAAGTATTCTGGATCAGACCTCGTGTCAAAGCCTTGGCATGATTAGATCGAGGCATGCATACGTAAGAACTGAAGCTGGAAACGACTAAGTGTTGAAAGTACACCTCGGTGTAATGACCTCGGCATGCATGCCGGACTGTGTTCTCCCAAGCACCTCGACATCATGACCCCTCGACATTTTATCCCAAGGTCCCTTGTCACGAACCCAGAATCAAGAACAGAAGGGCTCAAGAACACACACGTGAGGATGGATCAAAGACTAGGGTTCATGCATGTTCTTGACGTGTTCTTCATGAGATCTTCATCCGGATCCTGACTCACGTGCACACCTCGGCATGAAGACCTCGGCTTCACTTTCCAACACACCGTGGCACTCACCCATCAACCCAAGGAAGCGGTTCAGTACCCGGTTTGTTCCGGGCTGACCCGCGACACTTTCCCTTTTGCTATAAATACAATTTAGGACCAAAAACCTAATCATCTTATCTCTTATCTGTTTTTAGCTTTAAGAACTTGCCTCTTTTGTGAAACTTGATTAATCTAATCCGATATCTCGTTTTTGCATCAGAATCTTGTTCTCTCTTTATTTCTTTTATCATCCAGCATCAAAACTCCTTATCATGACTAGCTACACGTCTTGCAAAGGACTTAGTGAGCTCGTTATGATCAGTGAGTAGTCGTTTAAGCGGCTTTAGATAGGTAGATTAGGGTGCTTTCAAGGTAGATTAATGAGTTTAGGTGTCTAGTTTTGCATGTTTCATTCCTTAACCGACGAGATCTCTAGGCTGGATCCAAGCACATCACTTGAGGTTCAGATCTGAGACATATCTCGCATCAAAAGTGTTTGTAGAAATGTCTGAACCACTCGGTTAAGGGTTTAAGAGTCTTTCATTGCGAGAGTGATAGTTTGTTCTCTTAAATGACGTTTTTGAACTGAATCTTATTGCTGACTGATTCGTGCTTCTCAAAAGACATTTTGGTAAGAAAGAGGATCAGTTTAGATGTTTAATACTTTCATGGAAGATTAACATGCCTTGAGTTCAAAGTTAAATGAAATCGCTTGATAACATGATTCATTAACCCATCAATTTAGTTTGGAAGCACCCGAGTCAAGTATTCTGTCTAAAGCTTCTGCCTTTATCATATTTTATCATCATCCGAACCATTTACTTGTCATTTGCATTTTAGCCTTGCTTAAATATCATCTTTTGTTTTACTTTATGCTTATTTGCTTGTAACTTAGTCTAGCCAAAAACCCTTATCATTTCCTTCTTGACTTAAGACCACAAATGACATAGATTAGTGTTTCCACTACAAGTTTGGTTTGATAACCCCTTGTACTACAAGGACAGGGGTATTGATAACCTCTATAAAGAGTGAAAACTCTTAGTTATCAACTACTCACTAATCATACTAATCACTCTTAAACCTTTGCAAGTAGAGAAGATTGGCATGCTTAATGATGAGAAATGGAGATGGAGAAGATGGATGATGATGCGTTTGCAGCTTTAAACACAGAAATCTCTCAATCTCTCTAATTAAAACTCGCAAAGGGGTGGAAGATGAAGATGGAGATGATAGATAATGATGGATTTCAGCTTTAAACCCTAATTACTCTCTTGATTCAACCCAGAAAATGAAGATCTCTCTTACAAAGTTTAGGTTTTTCACAAAAGAGGCAAAGAAAACAAAGAGAATAAAGCTTAGTCTGTTGGATAATGCCTAAAACATATATATAGGTAGGGTTTCTTGCTGGGCCAACCTAGGACAAACTAGGTTTTGGCCCAAAAAAGGCCCATGTAGGACGTCGATATTGGCTGGTGTAGGACGTCGATATTTCTTCGGCAATCTAAGAGTGGTTACACCAAGGCGCTACACCGGCTGAACTCACCTTGGTGCGGCGTTAAGGATAGCTTCAGGGGATCAATACCAAGCAGCATTCAGTCGGTGCAGGACGTCGAAAATTCTTCGGCATTTTGGCTTCCAAAAGCCAGCCGAAATCGTCAAGGTCCCAAGGTAATACCAACCAGATTTTGGTCGGTACTCCTTCTCGATATGAATGTAGACCGCTTGCACCAAATCCTTCATAACTCCTTGCTCACAGGTCCGAACCTCGATCTTCCACTTCCATGAACTAGATGAAGTCCTTAGCTCCAAGTTTGGGGAAGGGATAAACCCCGTATGACATTGGGAAAGCCCCCGTCTCGTCGGTTCTTCGAGGCGTATTGCGTAAGACTTGATCGGGCCGCGAGACATGTGTTCCTTCCGATGGTGATATCTCCCAGTTCACGGCTCCAAATCGTCTGATTCCAGGTTTTCCGGAAACTAGACTCATTCCTATTGATTCTTGATGAAGACACCGGAGGTTGAATCGCATTGAAAGTCCTTCGTCCCACGCGATCAAAGTGAAGGTCTCGTCTGCACCAACCCATCTGTCCGAGTTGCTGTACACAGGTGAGGGTTCCTCCATGATCCCAGCTCCAAGTTGCTCCCAAAAGTCACCAAATGACCTGAGAACACTCCAAAAATGAAGGACACTCTAGGACCTAATGAAAATCTTAAACAAAGCTAGAACCAAAGACAAACTCTAATAAAACTAGCTAAATGTTTGCATGAGACTCAATATTTGGACAAAAATGTAATCCTAATCATGACAAAATATGAGTATATCAACTCCCCCACACTTGTCATTTGCTTGTCCTCAAGCAAACAATAACAAATGAGAGAGAGAGGTTGAATGCATGAGAGTTCATATTTCTTTAAAGAGAGATCATCATTAAAAGAATTCAAAGCTCATTGTTCAAGTTACCAATTCTAGACTGCAATGCAAACTGGTTTACCCATAAAAATTAGCCATACTTGTCACCAAATGAACCAAACTCAAGCACCAACCTTCACAAGCATTCCTAACCTCAACCTTTTGACATTCATTTAAAGTTTTAAGTGGATCATGTTCATGACAAAGGTTGGCTTGGGACTGGGTTTTGAGATTAAAATGATTTCAATCAAGTAACTGGTACTCCATGCAAGGGGATCACTCAAAAATTAGTAGACTTTAGTAAAATGCTAAGGGTAAAAAGCAATGGATACATACAAAGATAGAACTGCATCTACCCCACACCCAAAATGCTTTCACACTCAACTTTAAACCTCTGAAGACTCTTTCTCTAGTCTACTCACCCCAAATGGCATTTTGCCTTTGACACTCAATCAGCTCTCATCACTCTCTTCATTTCATCTCTTAGGGGAATGCTTTCTTTAACAACCACTTAGTGAGTTTCTTTTCTTTAACACACAAGCTCTTCCTTAATCCAGCCTCTTTTTGAATCTTTTTTTTTCTTTTCATGAGACTCTTTTCATTTCAACACATGAGCTTTACATTTCTGCACACACTCACTTTCTTTCATTTAAGCATTCATTCCCCTAACCAATCCACTTCTTTCCACTTTCATCACTCAGATTTTTTTTTCTTTTCAGCTCACACACTCAAAATAAATGCTCTCACTTTCACCTAAACCTAGACTAGCCCTTGATGTTGGACTAGTGTCTACATGCAGCACTATCTTTGTCGCTCTAAACCCAACACTTTTTACCAAGTCTACAAGAAACAAGGCCTCACAAATCATGCACACAAGAAGGGTGTTTAGGCTTCAAAGAAAGGTTTAGCTAAAGGCAGGGAACTGTCTCAAGCTGAGAGATCAGCTATTTGAGCTAGCAAGAGTGATAAAAAGGGACAAAAAAGCTCAAATATGTATGTGGTACCCATGAATTCACAATGATATGCACAAACATGATAATTAGATGTCAAATTCAAGGGTTCTCACTTAAGCAAGGTTGAGGCTATTCACAACTTGATTCAGCTAGCACAAAAGTATTGAGACACCAGTTCAAAGCATGGTTCACACTTGATTTCATACCAGTTTTGCAATGCTTTAAAGGACCAAGCTTTTAAAATGATGCTCTCTTCAAGAAAAAATCTATCATTACTCCCATTTGCATATGATGCAACCTATATGAAGATGCAAACTAGACTCAACCTAAAATCTGAATGCAACTACATGAGAATTTTTTTGTGAAATTTTTTCAGATTTTTCAATTTTTTTGGTTTTTATATGCACTTAGATGTATGCAAAATGAGACTCAAAGTGAAAAGGAAAAAAAAAAGCAGAATAAACATGATTAGTTAACACAAAACCCCTCCCCCACACTTAGATAACACAGTCCCTTGTGTTATAAAAGCATGAAGGAGAAGTGCAAAGCAAAATCACAAAATGCAAAGAAAAAATAAGCTAAACTAGATGCATATTTACAAGGGTGGAGTGTTACCTTCTCAAGGGCTTAGAGATGGGGCTGGAGACCCCATGGAGTAGGATGGATTGCTGGATTGGTCTGAGGGAGATCTCATGGCGTCCCTCTTGGCTCTGACCTCGTCTTGCTCTGACTCTGGTGGTAAATGGTTCTCTGATCCGCAGATTCTAAGTAACCCCCTTGGTGAGAACTCTCGCCAACTTCTCCTCTTTGGAACCTCTCAAGCTTTGTACTTAGCTTCTTGATTTTAGCAGCCATGCTCTTAACTGTGCTTGCCAAAGTTTTCACTGTCTCCACCAGCTTCTTGGTGTTCTTGTCCTGCCACTTGTTCCACCTCTGAAGGTTCTTGGTTCGGTAATGTGCAGCAACAGTGGCATCATTGGGCATCTGCCCATCATAAGAGTCAAAGAAGTATCTATGACTCCCATACACTGGGTCTGGCAAGGGCGGCTCTTCCTGAACCGGTTCCTGATCTCCATCAGCATCATTAGCAGGCGCTTTCTGCTTCCCCAACTTCCTGATAGTTATAATGGGAGGATGGATCTCTGGGTTGTAGTGCTGATCCTTGGTGACATAGAAACAGATGTTTTTACTTTCAGAGAGTGAAGTGAGGGAAGGATTAGGCAGCAGGACTCTTACTTTCACCTTCTTACCAATGCTAAGGTTATAAGCAAAGGAATCACCCACATCACCTTCAAGAAATGTTGTCTTGGCCCAATGAAGGGCATCCATTAACTTAAAACCGATTTGTTCACCTCTCATCTCAACTCCAGCGCTCAGTAAAATGGGAGTGATCAGGCCTCCTATGCGCATGGAGGGTGCCTTCATTTTTGTATCATGAGCCCATTTCCTAATTGAGAGAAGGTTCTTGACTAGAATGGCCGCCATTGTTGGTTTGTGAGGATCGCCGTTAAAAGTCATGCCACTGCTGAACTTAGGCATCAAGGGTTTAAGACCTTCTCCAATGAGCATCAACTCCTCATCATACACTGTTGAGTACTCTTTCTTTCCAAGGAAGGTGTGAGCTATGATCTTGTGCACCATCCTGAGCACTGGACTCCTGATACAAGCTGCCTTTGTTACACCAGCTAAATAATCACCACTTCCTATTGTCCCCCATAGCTGATCCAGGTCGGATCCATAGTAGATCAACCTTCTTGAACATGTCCTTCCCTCAACAGTGAACCCACAGCATTCACTTATCTCCCTAAAGGTCATCTCATATCGCTCCTGTCCAATTTTGAATGCAATGGTTCCAAAACCATCTTCAAGCTGAGCTTGTCCAATCTCTCTTTAGAAATCAACCTGTAGTGATGCAAGAAATTGGCAAGTCATCTCTTTGTAGGAAGGGTGAGGCGTTTCTATTAAGCTCCCAAGCCCAATGGATTGAAGCACTGCCTTTACATCTTCAAGAATACCAAGTTTCCCCAAGAGTTCAAGATCAGGGAAGTAGGTTCCTTCATGTGCCACAGCTTGGAGTTTTCTGAGATAATCTGAGTAAGTTGGAGGTTTTGGCTTTGGCTTCTTCACCACCTTCTTTTTCTTTTGTGGCACAACAGCTGGTGAACCCACATTGCTCTCTTCTTCACTAGATTCCACACTTGGGCTCCTCTCAAGTCTTTTCTGTTTCCCTGAAGCTCTTGAGCTTGAAGCTCTTAAAGCCGCTGCTTCCCCTTTGTTTTTAGAACCAGCAGAAACCGATTGTGACCTTTCCCTTGAACCAGATGCAACTGCTTTGCCATTATCTCTCTTTGGTACTTTGGGCATCAAAACAGGATTTCCTCTTGCCATGGTACCTGTTTCAACAATTTCTCAAACAAACAATGAGTCTCAAGAGAAATAAATCCTTGAAATTTCTAAAATGATTTTGCTTGGAATGAAGTCAATGGAAACAAATCAAGCAAAATCACATTAAGCATTCCCAAGCAGCACCAAGAGATTCTCACTTCAAAATAATTTTCTAAAATCCAAATTTCAGCTCAAGAACAACAAGTTCTAAAGAGAGTCTAAAATCAGGATTCAAGAAATAATTGGGTACAAGTGATCTCGTTTCTAGCTACCCACAACCTAAACTCCAAGGTTCTAACTCAGTTTCAAGCAGTGCATTCTACAAAAAGTTTCTTCAAGAAAAATCAAGAAGAACAGCGATTTAAGGTTTTTGAACTCAAGAAGCAAATTAAGCAAAATGTACCTTGGAGTTGGGTCAAATGATGCAAGAAAACGAGATGGGCAAAGAGTTCACCAGAAAAATCGATCCACAAGAAAAGAAATAAAGCTCTTTGAAAGCAACAATGGAGGTTTTCGCAAAAGTGAGAGAGAAAGAGGATGGGAACCGATTTTTTTTTTTTGTGTGGACCACAGCTGCTTTTGGTGTGTGGGAGACAGCTGTAGGTGGCTGGAGTCTTTGACTTTGACCGAGCACCCCTTTGGACCGCTCGACAATAGGCTGCACCAAGGCCATATCGACGTGCATTTGCTCGGTGTGGAGGTCGGTGTCTGTCCAAGTTTTCTTCCTTCGTTGCACCGAGGTCTTGCACCGTGTAGATTCACCTCGGTGTGGAGCATGGCCTGGCTCCTCTCTGTGCTGCACCGACCTCATTCTGCTCGGTGCACAGGTCGATATATTCTCGGGATTCTGAGCCTGTTTACACCGAGGAGAATACCGAGTGGATTCTGGTCGATATGAATGCATTCCTCAGCCGAGTTCTCACCTTTCCTCTTCTCCATTCCTCTTAAAACTGCACCTGGACCTCTCGAAAACCTGCACACACTTGGACAAAAGATTAAAACATCCTAAAAAAAACAACCAAAGAAAGCAAGGAAAGAAACTATATATAAGGATAAGCTTGGGGTGTCTCTCAAGAGCACTTTAATTAAAGTCTCTAAGTTTGACTTTGATACCAAATTTATGCTGATGGGGGATCAAGAAGGGGAACTGATGTAGCTTCCTCCTTCTTTTGTGAGACTAAGTAGTGCTTGATCCTTTGCCCATTGACCACAAACTCTTGACCATCTTTGCCTTCTAGCACAACAGCTCCATATGGCCTAACCTCAAGAATTTTAAAGGGACCAAACCATCTAGACTTAAGCTTTCCAGGAAATAACTTAAGCCTAGAGTTGAACAGCATTACCAAATCACCTTCCTTGAATTCCCTTTTCAAAATCTTTTGATCATGTAGAGCCTTGGTCTTTTGTTTATAGATCTTGGAGCTTTCAAAAGCCCCCAACCTGATCTCTTCAAGTTCATGGAGTTGAATGATCCTTTTCTCTTGAGCTGTTTTGATATCAAAGTTCAGTAACTTCACAGCCCATAATGCTTTGTACTCCAGCTCAACAGGAAGGTGGGAGTTCTTCCCATATAGCAGATTGAAAGGAGATGTCCCAATTGGAGTCTTAAAGGCTGTTCTATAAGCCCACAATGCATCATCCAGCCTTTTGCTCCAATCTTTTCTGCTTGAGCTAACAGTCCTCTCAAGAATGGCCTTAATTTGTCTATTAGACACTTCAACCTGGCCACTAGTTTGAGGATGATAAGGAGTAGCTACCTTATGTTTCAACCTGACCACTAGTTTGAGGATGATAAGGAGTAGCTAACAGTCCTCTCAAGAATGGCCTTAATTTGTCTATTAGACACTTCAACCTGGCCACTAATTTGTCTAAACTCCATGCTTCTTCAGTAATCCCTCCAAGGGTTTGTTCACAAAGTGAGAACCTCCATCAGAAATAACAACCCTGGGTACTCCAAATCTTGGGAAGATTATGTTCTTGAACAATCTGACCACTACCTTGGAATCATTGGTAGAGGAAGCAATAGCCTCAACCCACTTGGACACATAGTCCACAGCCACTAATATGTACTGATTCCCATAAAATGAGATGAAAGGCCCCATAAAGTCCACTCCCCAACAATCAAAAACTTCAACCTTTAATATTGGATTTTGAGGCATCTCACTCCTCTTTGAAATGTTCCCATGCCTCTGACAGGCATCACATGCTGAAACAACTCCTTGAGCGTCCTTGAACATTGTAGGCCACCAAAACCCACTCTGAAGAACCTTGGACACAGTCTTGAATGCTCCCATGTGACCCCCAAAAGCTGATCCATAGCACTCTTGCAACACAGGTTGCATCTCCTCTTCAGCAAGATACCTTCTATACAGCTGATCTGTGTTCAGGACATACATGTAAGGTTCATCCCAATGGTATCTTTGGACATCTCTGAAGAACTTCTTTCTGTGGTAAGCATCAAGTTCTGGTGGTTCCAATGCACAAGCAAGAAAGTTCACTGATAACTAAGGTTTTTAAGGCCTTAGATGGGTTATCAATCCCCTTGTCAAAGTAGTATAAGGGGTGTCAATCCATATGTGTGGTAGTTAAGCACTAGTTTATGTGATAGGTTCTTAAGTCAAGTAATCAAAGATGAGTTTTGTGAAACCAGCAACAAGAAAACATAAAACAAGAAACAAGCAAGCTATTATGAATGAACTAAACAAAGCAAGCAAACAAAACAAAGTGATGATGATTAAGCAAATGATAAAAGATAAACCTCTAGATGTGATCATTGATTAGGGTGCTTTAGATATTGATTCATGATGCTAAGAACATAATGCAACACTTGCTACTCTTTAGTCTAGGCTTCTTAATCAGATTAATTCATTCCCATGACAATAATCCCTTTGCTAATCACTTAATCAAGTCTAACAACCATTAGATATAATCAAGCAATCAGCAAGCATAATGCATCAAGCCTAATAAGTGACCAAACAATCTCTCAACCAAGAAGACTGAATCTTATACAGAAAGACATAACAAGCAATCACATGATCTCAAACATTTCAACTTAGAACTCTAATCTAGACTAATGCTCTCATGAAGGCATTAATCTCTACACTAATCCACTTTCAAACCAAATCATCATTTGTGAAATATGAATCAATGAGCATTAAGAAACAGTTCTAATATGTCATTCATGCATTTAACAAATCATTCCCATGATGAAAAAGGCATAAACCCTTAAGTTAGCTCATTCAGGCATTTCATCAAACACTTTTCGTGCATGAAATGTCTATGAACCCAGATTTCACTTTCCCAAGGAAATCTGGCATTAGGAGCAGCTAACTAAGGAAATGGAATGAGAATCTAAACCCTAAACATCACCAATCAAACATCTAAGCACCCTAATCTACACACCTAGAAGTTTAAAAGATGACTACTCACTAATCATGAAGAACACATCTAATCTTTTGCAAGAGATGATGTTAATCATGATTAGAAGTAGAAATGAGATGATGAGATGATAAGAAACAGACTTGGAATGATCAAATCCCTTCAGATATCTCTTAATCAAAAACGTCTTACACTAAAAAGGAAAGAAAACTAGAGAGAAAACTAAGTAGAAGATAACATGTAGGGTTTTTCTCCCAAAAAGCTATATATACTAAGTGCTAATGAACCGGGTCAGCCCGGAACAAACCGGGTCCTGACCCGGCTTTAGTGGGTAAAGTGGAATTACTGCGGGTTGGTCCAGTGTCTCCCAGGTAGCACACCTAAGCCGCAGGGTTTGTTACTTAGACATCTTGGCCGTTCTTCTTTTTGCTGCGGCTTGGACCTCTTTCACCAGGTAGCACGCCCAACTTGGAGTAAATTGCGAACATTTGTGCGGCTTGGTCTTCTTTGTTCCCAGGTAGCACGACTAAGCCGCAGCTTTTATGACTTAGACAACTCGGCCATTCCTCTTTTTACTGCGGCTTGGACCTCTTTCACCAGGTAGCACGCCTAACTAGGAGTAAATTGAGAGTGTATGTGCGACTTGATCTTCATGCTTCCCAGGTAGCACGCCCAAGTCGCAGTATTGTGGACTTAGCAATTTTCTTGCTCGGGAGCCTCAGACCTCATCCATTGATAGCTTACCCGCACTTCTCAACTCGCAGCATCAATTTCCAGGCATTCGTCTTCAGGCCTGCGAGTTAACCAAGTCGCAAGGCTTTCTCGCAGCATTCAGAGCAGCTTGGACCACTTCGCATTCCGGAAAGTGTAACTTCTACGATACTTGTCCGAATTGAGTGATTCTAGTTGAAGAGGACAGAGGATTCATATATCGCCAACTTTTGTGAAGGAAGCTTCGGTGCTTGGGAAGTTGAAAGCTTCCTGGAGGGCTCATCTTTGCAGTGCATTTACACCATCAGAGAGAGGCGTCTAGACATGTGTCCATTCCGGAGACCGTATCTTCCTACTCATAGCTCCGAATTGAATTATCTTGGACGTTCTGGAAAGAGGACTCAAATTTCTCTGATTCTCATGAAGGCCCCGGAAACTGAATCGGCCTGGAAGTGCACCGTCCTTCGCATTCTTCGGAGCTAATCGGTTCGGTCCAAAACGGCAGCGAGACAGGAGTTTCTTCCGACGAGCTTAACTTTCTGCTCACGCCTCCGAATTCCATGATTTTACTTGCTTTGGAACCGTGATCCAATCTTCTCCAACTTTGATGAAGCTCCTGCCAACTGAATCGGACCGGAAGGTTCCCCGGACAGGCGATCATTCAGGAATATCGGATTGCTCCGGAATGAGGGCGAGACCTGTTCGTCTTCCGATTACCATATCTTTCAGCTCCGTGGTCAAAATGCCTTGATTCCAATTGTTATGAACTCTTGACTCAATTATCTCCAACTTTTATGAAGACTCCGACAGCTGAATCTGACCGGAAGGTTTCCTGGACAGGCGATTTCGGAAACGTGTCTGCACCCGGAGATTTTGGCCGAGAGACTTGACCGCGGTACGTGTTTTTGGCCGAGAAAGCTACCCGCGGGAAGGATTTTGGCCGAGAATCTTCGGCCATCAGTACATCATTTTACCGAGAAACCCAAAATTGCTCCTTTTCACCATTTTTGATCATTTCAACTCCATTTCTTCATCTGAATCACATCCTCCACTCCAAATAGGCTCCAAAAGCACCTGTTTAACACTCCAAACCATGCAAAACTCTCTTGGACCTAATGCAATCTCCTAAGTCCTAAAACAATGCTTAAAGACCTAAAATGCATGCAAATGAGACATGATTTGGACTAGAATATGTACATTAAATGATGCAATTTATGAATATATCAACTCCCCCACACTTATCCTTTGCTTGTCCTCAAGCAAAAAGGAACAAATGAGAGGAAAAGGTTGAATGCATTGGGAGCTCATTTTTTTTCTTGAAAGAGAAAAGTGACCACTAAGAGAATTCATGTTCATGCTGAATATGCAATGCAAGACCATACTCTGATGTATCAACTCAACAGTAATCTCCACAAGTTCTCTTATTCCTCAACTCTTTGACATTCATTAAGCCCTTTACCAAGTGGATCAAATGATGCAATTTTCAAACAAGCAAAGTTTGGCTAGGGTGAGGTAATGAGACTAAAATGGTCTCATCAGCGCCTGAGTAGGTTCAATGCAGCAAGGGGATCTCTCTATGAATGATCAAACTTTGGCAGAATGCTAAAGGTAAAAAGCAACCTATGCATACAAGGGCAAGGACTCATCCCACCCCACACTCTACTCAAAGCTTTCTTACTTGCTCAACCTCTCAAGAACCTCACTTTCCACACTCAATTTTCTCTCACTAGGGGACTCACTTTTCATTTTCACACTCAAGTCTTGGAGTTCAAACTTTACATAGCTCCTTTTCACTTTCTTTTGTAACTTCTAGCCTCTTTTTCTTTCTTTTTAAAACATTTGAGCTCTTGGGCTTCTTTTCTTTTCTTTTCATTTAGAGACTAGACTTTTTCTTTTCAAAACACTAGAGCTCACTTTCTTTGACTCAAAACTCCAAGACTGATTTCTTTTCTTTTTCTATCCCCTAGTTATCACCATTCTCCTTTTATTTCCACTCATCTCTCCTTTTTCCACTCACCAACAAGTATTCCCCATCACTTAGTTCTCACCAAATCTCTCAGCTCCTTGATGATGGAACTTAACACTCAATGAGTCTTGCCCTTGTCGCTCTAAACCTAACACTTTCTGCTAAGTTTGATCCAAGGTGGCCTTTCAATCACACACAAACATTTGGCTTGAAGGAAGGATGGGTTCAAGGTGAGGAAAACTGATCCAGATGTGGACTCAGCTATTTGAGCTAAGGAAGAGGGTGGTAAAAACAGGATTCTAGCTCAAATATGTATATAGGTATCCACAAGCTTATTCAAACAATGCATCACAAGATAATTTCAAGTCAAGTTCAAGGTTTTCACTTATTAGAGTCGAGTTCAATTCAAACTTGCTTCTCAGATTCAAATCATTTCAAGCCTTGCAAGCAAAGAAGTCATTTCACAAGCATATTTAATCCAAATTCTCAAAGTGATGTACTCTCAAGGAAAGAACCTATCATTACTCCCATTTGCATATGATGCAAACCTATATGAAAATGCAAACTAGACTCAACCTAAAATGTGAACGCAACTACATGAGCATTTTTTGTGAAATTTTTTTCAGATTTTTCCATTTTTTTGGTTTTTATATGCACTTAGATGAATGCAAAATGAGACTCAAAGTGAAAAGGAAAATAAGATCAGAATAAACATGATTAGTAAACACAAAACCCCTCCCCCACACTTAAATAACACAGTCCCTTGTGTTATAAAAGCATGAGAAAGAGAAAAAGAATCAAACATGAAATGCAAAAGATAAAGAAAAATGCTAAATGCTCATGTACAAGTGTTTGGAGTGATACCTGGTGTGGTTCTTGTGCAAAAGGGGAGTGAGTATCTGCACCAGATGAGGCCAGACACCACTGGAGATGGATTTGGCTTGGCCTGAACTCCCTTGCTGCGGCCTGGTCTTGTGTTTCCCAGGTAGCACACCTAAGCCGCAGGGTTTTTTTACTTAGAAAATTGGCCAATCTTCTTATGCTGCTACCTGGTTTCTCTTTTCCCAGCTAGCACACCTAACTTGGAGTGTTTTGCGAATGGATGTGCGGGTTGGCTTCTCTTGTTTCTAGGCCGCAGCACCAGGTAGCAGAGTTTGGGACTTAGAACTCTTGGCCTGTTCTTCTTTTGCTGCGGCCTGGACATCTTTCACTAGGTAGCACGCCCAGGCCGGAGTAAATTGCGAGTCCTGCTGCGGCCTGGGCTCTTCTTGATCCAAACCGCACACCTAGGTAGCACTGAGGCGTTCTCCAAGTTTTTCAGTCCTTAAACACTTCTCTCAGCTCTCTCACATGCTCCATTCCATTCATCACTGAGCTATGTCCTCCAAAAATCACCTAGAACCTGAGACCAACTCACAAAACCCATCAAAAGATCCTAAAACATAAAAAGAAATGAGAGAAAAGAATAAAAAGATTATATACAAGGATAAGCTTGGGGTGTCTCCCAAGAGCACATTGTTTAAAGTCACTAAGTTTGACTTTGAAAAACCTGTTTTCAGCTGGGGTGAGGTTGAGCACTGATGCTCTTCAGCACTTCAATGGTCCTGAGCAAGAAAGCTGAGTTGGTTTGATGCCTTTGGGAACCATTAGACCCTTGTCCTTGAGATCCCACCTTGAGACCTTTGTCCACCAGCTCTTGAATACCATCTGGGTCTTTATCAAAGATGGCCCTTGTGAGACATGCCCTCACTTCAGCAAACAGACCTGGCTTCCCATTGCAATCCAGCTTATACTTCAGAGAACCATCATCATCAACCCAAGGAGTGAGATCAAAGTCTTGAGAAGAAAGATCAGGTTTAATACTCTTGTCTTCTGATGCTGAGCCATCACTTTTGGTGTTAATCATCCTTAGATCACTAAGTGTAGGAAACCATGAGAGCAAGATGTCTTCTTCTCTGATCAATGGCTGTTCAGTCCCATCCTTGTAAACAGAGTTGGTGTGAGGTTCTTTTTCCATTTCCACAGCTGAGAGAGATTGGGATCCACCTAAAATCCCAGCACTTCCTACATACTTCATCTCAAGTACCTTAGGGGGTTCTATCTCTTGAACAACTGATCCACAAAATTCAGCTAAAGGTGGTTGAACAGGGTAAAAGGAATCCTTATCCACCTTTGTAAGCACCACTCTTTGAGTGTCAAAGTCAATCATTGCACCAGTGGTGTTGAGAAATGCAGTTCCAAGCAATAGGGGGAGCTCTTTGGTCTTCTTCATCTTCATGATGACAAAATCAGTGGGGATTACACATTCACCAACTTGACTTGGATAGTCTTCTAAAAATCCATATGGTTTCTTGGAGTAGGAATCACCAAAGGTGATAGAAGAAGGGTAGGACGTTATAGACTTGACCTTTAGCTTCTCCATCATATCTTTAGACATTATACTCACACTTGAGCCTGAATCACACAAAGCATTCTCAACTCTAAAGTTTCCAAGAGTGCAAGAGATGGTGAACTTCCCTGGGTTGCCTAGCTTTGGGAGGGAGGTGGGCTTCATCTGAGTTGATTCAGAGGTGGAGGCACAATCTGTTAGCTTTTCTTGACCAGTTGGCAGCTCCTTTGTTTCAATAGACACTGAATCATTCCCTTGCTGAACAGAAAGAACTGAACCGGCTGCCCCCACACTTTTGCTCTCAATGTCTTCATTGAGTTCATGTAAGAAGCCCATGAAATCATCTATAATGGTGTTCTCATCTACTTGAGTGTGTGCATTCTCAGTAAAAACTTGACCATAAAGGAGGTCTTCAATCTCTTGCACAGCAGCTGAATGGTCCTCATTGGAGTAGATGGCATTGCAATAATCTTTTGAGTTTTGAAGAGCTTTACCAGGAAGAGAGACTTGTGGTTCTGAAGTGCAGATGCCCTTGTTCTTTTTAATAGACTTTAGTTCAGTGCCCAGTGTCTCCAGGTCAGATACCATCTTTTGTTGTCCTAGTAAGAGCTGTTGGAGAAGAACATTGAAATCAGGACTTTGTTGAACAGTTGGTGGGCCAAAACCAGGAGGTGGAGCCTTTGGCTGTAGGCTGACTTGATTTGTGAAGCTATTCCCTTGATTCTGAACTGCTGGTTGCTGAAAACCCTGTTGACCTTGGGAGTTACCTTGGTACTGATTCTGTTGAACAAAGCTTTGAGGAGGGTATATTTGGTCTTGGGGGTTGGCCACATTGTTGCTCCTATGGGACAAGTTCTGGTGGTTGTTGAAGTTGTTGTAACCATTGAACTTGTTTTGATTTCCAATGAAGTGCAACTCCTCTTGTGTGAGACCCTCTTCATTGATATTTGTGAAGCATCTCTTCTCCTCACTCACATAGTGTATAGGCTTTTGAGTGGCAGCTAGGGCTTTGTCAAGCTTTATATTCAACACTTTAAACTTCTCTTCCAGCTCTTGGTGTCTACCAGAATCTTCTCCTCTATAGCTTCTATCATAATCTTCCCCATAAGTGTCTTGGCTCATGGCTAAGTTCTCAACAAGTTCCATAGCTGCATTGATTTCTTTTGCCAAGAAATTTCCATTTGATGCTGTGTCCAACTGAATCCTGATCTTAGGAACAGCTCCTCTATACAAAGTGCTAAGGAGGGAGGCTTCTGAAAAGCCATGATGTGGACACTTATTTTTGTAGCTTCTAAACCTGTCCAAAGCTTCTCCAAATGTCTCATTAGAATGTTGAGTGAAGCTGGAAATCTGGTTCCTTAGCTTTGCAGTCCTTGAGCTTGAGAAGAACTTGGATAGAAAGGCAATCTTGCATTGCTCCCATGTGTGGATGGATCCTCTTGGGAGGTTCTTTTCCCACTGATGTGCCTTATCTCCAAGGCTGAATGGGAACAATCTCAGTTTGAAGCTGTCTTCAGATACCCCATTGATCTTAGTGATATCACAAACTCTGTCAAACTGATCCAGATGCTCCAAGGGATCCTCCATAGGTAAGCCATGGAACTTCTGATTCTGAACCATATTGATCAAAGAGGCCTTCACCTCAAAGTTGTTGTTTTGGACAGGAGGTGGCCTGATTCCTGCTCCATACTGGTGTGCATAAGCTCGGTCATTCTCACCAACAAAGACTGGTTGTGGCTGATGACGTATGGGTGGGTTTAGGTGGGGCTGTGGTGGATTAACCTGAGGTCGGTCTTGGTTCTGGTTACCCTGAGCGTGTCCCTGATGGACCTGAGCCTGAATTCCAATCCCATTACCAGCTCTTTGACCGTGATCAGCTTCTTGAGCCTGATGCTGATTCCCAACTTGCAGATTCATTCCTAACCTCTCCAAGTGAACAGCTCTTTCTCTTTGTCTTCTGGCTTGGCTTCTTGTGATCATAAACCTGAAAACAAAGACAGAGCTTGAAAGGTGATCAGTAAAACAAAAGAAACTTGATCTCAAAAACTATATCAGAAACTAATGCTAACAATCCCCACATAATATGGCAACGGCGCCAATTGATAACTAAGGTTTTTAAGGCCTTAGATGGGTTATCAATCCCCTTGTCAAAGTAGTATAAGGGGTGTCAATCCATATGTGTGGTAGTTAGGCACTAGTTTATGTGATAGGTTCTTAAGTCAAGTAATCAAAGATGAGTTTTGTGAAACCAGCAACAAGAAAACATAAAACAAGAAACAAGCAAGCTATTATGAATGAACTAAACAAAGCAAGCAAACAAAACAAAGTGATGATGATTAAGCAAATGATAAAAGATAAACCTCTAGATGTGATCATTGATTAGGGTGCTTTAGATATTGATTCATGATGCTAAGAACATAATGCAACACTTGCTACTCTTTAGTCTAGGCTTCTTAATCAGATTAGTTCATTCCCATGACAATAATCCTTTTGCTAATCACTTAATCAAGTCTAACAACCATTTGATATAATCAAGCAATCAGCAAGCATAATGCATCAAGCCTAATAAGTGACCAAACAATCTCTCAACCAAGAAGACTGAATCTTATACAGAAAGACATAACAAGCAATCACATGATCTCAAACATTTCAACTTAGAACTCTAATCTAGACTAATCCTCTCATGAAGGCATTAATCTCTACACTAATCCACTTTCAAACCAAATCATCATTTGTGAAATATGAATCAATGAGCATTAAGAAACAGTTCTAATATGTCATTCATGCATTTAACAAATCATTCCCATGATGAAAAAGGCATAAACCCTTAAGTTAGCTCATTCAGGCATTTCATCAAACACTTTTCGTGCATGAAATGTCTATGAACCCAGATTTCACTTTCCCAAGGAAATCTGGCATTAGGAGCAGCTAACTAAGGAAATGGAATGAGAATCTAAACCCTAAACATCACCAATCAAACATCTAAGCACCCTAATCTACACACCTAGAAGTTTAAAAGATGACTACTCACTAATCATGAAGAACACATCTAATCTTTTGCAAGAGATGATGTTAATCATGATTAGAAGTAGAAATGAGATGATGAGATGATAAGAAACAGACTTGGAATGATAAAATACCTTCAGATATCTCTTAATCAAAAACGTTTTACACTAAAAAGGAAAGAAAACTAGAGAGAAAACTAAGTAGAAGATAACATGTAGGGTTTTTCTCCCAAAAAGCTATATATACTAAGTGCTAATGAACCGGGTCAGCCCGGAACAAACCGGTTCCTGACCCGGCTTTAGTGGGTAAAGTGGAATTACTGCGGGTTGGTCCAGTGTCTCCCAGGTAGCACACCTAAGCCGCAGGGTTTGTTACTTAGACATCTTGGCTGTTCTTCTTTTTGCTGCGGCTTGGACCTCTTTCACCAGGTAGCACGCCCAACTTGGAGTAAATTGCGAACATTTGTGCGGCTTGGTCTTCTTTGTTCCCAGGTAGCACGACTAAGCCGCAGCTTTTATGACTTAGACAACTCGGCCATTCCTCTTTTTACTGCAGTTTGGACCTCTTTCACCAGGTAGCACGCCTAACTAGGAGTAAATTGAGAGTGTATGTGCGACTTGATCTTCATGCTTCCCAGGTAGCACGCCCAAGTCGCAGTATTGTGGACTTAGTAATTTTCTTGCTCGGGAGCCTCAGACCTCATCCATTGATAGCTTACCCGCACTTCTCAACTCGCAGCATCAATTTCCAGGCATTCGTCTTCAGGCCTGCGAGTTAACCAAGTCGCTAGGCTTTCTCGCAGCATTCAGAGTAGCTTGGACCACTTCGCATTCCGGAGAGTGTAACTTCTACGATACTTGTCCGAATTGAGTGATTCTAGTTGCAGAGGATAGAGGACTCATATATCTCCAACTTTTGTGAAGGAAGCTTCGGTGCTTGGGAAGTTGAAAGCTTCCTGGAGGGCTCATCTTTGCAGTGCATTTACACGATCAGAGAGAGGCGTCTAGACATGTGTCCATTCCGGAGACCGTATCTTCCTACTCATAGCTCCGAATTGAATTATCTTGGAGGTTCTGGAAAGAGGACTCAAATTTCTCTGATTCTCATGAAGGCCCCGGAAACTGAATCGGCCTGGAAGTGCACCGTCCTTCGCATTATTCGGAGCTCATCGGTTCGGTCCAAAACGGCAGCGAGACAGGAGTTTCTTCCGACGAGCTTAACTTTCTGCTCACGCCTCCGAATTCCATGATTTTACTTGCTTTGGACCCTTGATTTAATATTCTCCAGCTTTGATGAAGCGCCTGCCAACTGAATCGGACCGGAAGGTTCCCCGGACAGGCGATCATTCAGGAATATCGGATTGCTCCGGAATGAGGGTGAGACCTGTTCGTCTTCCGATTACCATATCTTTCAGCTCCGTGGTCAAAATGCTTTGATTCCAATTGTTATGAACTCTTGACTCAATTATCTCCAACTTTTATGAAGACTCCGACAGCTGAATCTGACCGGAAGGTTTCCTGGACGGGCGATTTCGGAAACGTGTCTGCACCCGGAGATTTTGGCCGAGAGACTTGACCGCGGTACGTGTTTTTGGCCGAGAAAGCTACCCGCGGGAAGGATTTTGGCCGAGAATCTTCGGCCATCAGTACATCATTTTGCCGAGAAACCCAAAATTGCTCCTTTTCACCATTTTTGATCATTTCAACTCCATTTCTTCATCTGAATCACATCCTCCACTCCAAATAGGCTCCAAAAGCACCTGTTTAACACTCCAAACCATGCAAAACTCTCTTGGACCTAATGCAATCTCCTAAGTCCTAAAACAATGCTTAAAGACCTAAAATGCATGCAAATGAGACATGATTTGGACTAGAATATGTACATTAAATGATGCAATTTATGAATATATCATTCACAATATCAGCAAACCAGGGTATTCTCTTCTCTTGGATGCTATCCACTTCTTCAAACTCCAAATAAGAGTTGAGCATCATCAATGATTCCTCAGGGAGAGAGTCATTAAGAGGGACTTCAGAGTCCACTCTTAACCTAGAGAAATGGTCTGCAGCTCCATTCTCTATACCCTTCTTGTCTTGTACCTCCATATCAAACTCTTGAAGTAAGAGGACCCATCTCAAAAGCCTAGGTTTGGCATCTTTCTTGGTCATTAGATACTTGAGGGCTGCATGATCAGTATATACAATGACTTTTGATTCCACCAGGTAGCTTCTGAATTTATCTAAAGCAAAGACTATTGCCAACATTTCCTTCTCTGTGGTAGCATACTTCTCCTGGGCAGAATCAAGGGTTCTGCTGGCATAGTAGATGACATGAAGCTTCCTGTCCTTCCTCTGGCCAAGCACAGCTCCAACTGCATAATCTGAAGCATCAGTCATAACCTCAAAGGGCAATGACCAATCAGGGGCCTGGATAATTGGTGCACTGATCAATGCCTCCTTGATCTTCCTGAAAGCTTCCTCACACTCAGCATCAAAGACAAATTCAACCTCTTTACACAACAGCCTAGTCAGAGGCCTAGCTATTCTTGAAAAGTATTTGATGAATCTTCTGTAAAACCCTGCATTACCAAAGAAGCTCCTTATCCCTTTGACTGAATTGGGAGCTTGCAGATTCACCATCACTTCTACCTTTACTCTGTCAACCTCTATGCCCTTCTCAGAGATCTTATGCCCAAGTACAATCCCTTCCTGCACCATGAAGTGGCATTTCTCCCAATTCAACACCAGGTTATGCTGCTCACATCTCTCCAGGACCTGTGACAAGTTAGAAAGACAATCGGAGAAGGAGGAACCATAGACAGAAAAGTCGTTCATAAAGACCTCCACCTTCTCTTCAATGATGTCAGAGAATATATGCATCATGCAACGATGGAATGTGGCAGGGGCGTTACAAAGACCAAAAGGCATGTGCCTGTATGCAAATGTACCATAAGGACAAGTAAATGTGGTCTTCTCTTGGTCTCTTGGATCTATGGGGATTTGAAAGAATCCAGAAGAACCATCTATAAAACAAAAGAAGGGATGGTTTGCAAGCCTTTCTAGCATTTGATCAATAAAAGGCAAAGGAAAATGATCTTTCCTAGAGGCTGCATTGAGCTTCCTATAATCTATACACATCCTGTGTCCAGTTATAGTTCTAGTAGCAATCAGCTCATCCTTCTCATTTCTTATTACTGTCATTCCCCCCTTTTTGGACACCACATGGACTGGTGAAACCCATCTAGAGTCTGAGATTGGGTAAATTATCCCAGCCTCTAGGAGTTTGAGAATCTCTTTCTTCACTACCTCTTTTAAGTTGGGATTGAGACGCCTTTGGTGCTCTATGGATGACATAGACTCTTCTTCTAAGTGAATCCTATGAGTGCATAGGGAGGGTGAGATACCCTTTATGTCATCCAGAGAGTAGCCAATGGCTCTCCTATGTTTCCTAAACTCATCTAACAACTTATGCTCTTGGTCCTCTAACAGCTTATCATTGATAATGACAGGATAAGACTCATTGAGACCTAAGAAAGCATACCTGAGCTCCTTGGGAAGAGGTTTGAGTTCCACTTGAGGTGCTTTGTTTGCATCCCAATCTCTTTCCCAAGCTGTTTGAGAGGCTTGTTGTAGCTGTTCCCCTTGTGATTCACCCTCAGCATTGTTGTACTGCCTCTGAACCACCTCAGAACCCCCTTGAGAACCCATTTCCTCCTTGTCCGCCGTGTTCACACCAACATGATTTTGTTCGGTGTGGGAGGTCGATATTTCTTCGGTGTTTTGGACCCTCTCACACCGAGCTTGCACACCGACTGAATACACCTTGGTGTGGGTCAAGACTTTGTCTCCTTGCACAGAATTCTGAGACACCGACCTCATTTCACCCGGTGTGGCTGGTCGATATATTCTCGGCATTTTGTCATCCCCCACACCGAGCTGAACACCGAGTGTATCCTGGTCGATATGAATACTAGGTCTTGACACAATTGAGCTTCTAAACCAGTTTTCTTCAGCCTCTGAACCTTCATAGTGCAAGTTCAAGTAAGAACTGGTGCTTCCCTCTGGTTTGTGAGAGTCTAAAAGCTTCATGAGCTCCGAAGTTTCATCCTCAAGATAGCCATGGTCTCCATGTTCTTTTGTTAAAGCTATCTGAAGATGATCTTCTGTGTTTAACTCCTCTAAAAGCTCATCAGCAAGCTCATCCATTGTCTCAACATAGAAGCATTGCCCTTCTATTGTTGGCTTCTTCATCATTGCATTCACATCAAACTTCAGCCTTTCAGAACCAAGTTGAAGCTCTATGATGCCACCTCTCACATCAATAATTGCTCCTGGTGTGGCCAAGAGTGGGCTGCCCAAAATAAGAGGATCAACTGGTTCCTCATCCATCTCTAGCACAATAAAATCAGTAGGAACCTCAAAACCACCTATCTTGACAGGCAAATCTTCAACATCCCAACAGGTAACCTAACTGATCTTACTGCAAGGACAAGAGAGATCCGAGCAGGTTTGAACACTCTAAATCCAAGCTTCTTTGCTATGGAGAATGACATTAAGCTGACAGATGCTCCCAGATCACAAAAGCATCCAGAAAACAGCAGAGGCCCTATGGCACAAGGGAGTGTGAAGCTCCCTGGATCAGTTAACTTTCTTTGGATGGACTTTCTCTGAATGATGGTACTGCATTCATGACTCAATACCACCATAACTTGAAGCTCTTTAGTCTTGTTCAGAATAGTTTCTCTTCCAATTCCAAGAACCATTACAATAATGGTACTTATCAGCACCAGAAACACCAGGTTTGAACTTAGGAGTAGGGTCAGATTGCTTGGATTCTCAATCCGGCTTGCCTTACCATTTCCTTTGTTCTTACCAAGTTTCTTAAAATTTTTACCCCCTTGTACCATAAGGACGTGAGGGATGCTCTTCTTGATGTTTGGTTCAGCAGATTTGAGCATTTATGCAGCTCAATCAAAATTATGCATATTGTAGTTCATAACAAACTGATCATAACTTGACGGCAGTGACTGCAAGATGATGTCAGTAGCCAACTATTGGCAGATAGCACAGTCCAATGATAACTAAGGTTTTCAAGGCCTTAATAAGGGTTATCAATCCCCTTGTCAAAGTAGTATAAAGGGTGTCAATCCATATGTGTGGTAGTTAGGCACTAGTTTATAAGACAAGTTCTTAAGTCAAGCTGAATAAAAGATGAGTTTGGTGAAACCAGCAACAAGAAAGCATAAACAAGAAACAAACAAGAAATGATTAATGAACTACTAAACAAGCAAGCAAACAAAATGATGATAAAGCAAATGATGAAAGATAAACCTCTAGATGTGATCATTGATTAGGGTGCTTTAGATATTGATTCATGATGCTAAGAACATAATGCAAAACTTGCTACTCTTTAGTCTAGGCTTCTTCATCAGATTAATTCATTCTCATGACAGAAATCCCTTTGTTAATTACCAATTCAAGACTAATTCCCATTAGATGAATAAACAATCAACAAGCATAAGGGTCCAAGTCTAAAATGACCAGACCGCCTCTTTGTGCATCAAAATAAGAGCTAAGAAAGACTGAATCTTATACAGAAAGATAAAGCAAGCATCACATGATCTCAAATCCAATCAACTTAGAGTTTAAAGCTAGATTAATCCTCTCATGAAGGTATTAATCTCTATACTAATCCATTTTCAAACCAAATTCCCATTTGTGAAATATGAACTAGTAAGCATTAAGAATCAACTCTAATATGTCATTTATGCAATTAACAAACATTCCCATGGCATTAATGCATAAACCCTTAGTTAGCTTTCATTCAGGCATTTCATCAAACACTTTTGGTGCATGAAAAACCCACACTACAAGAAAAACATCATTTTACGACGGCCGAAATGGTCGGTAATTAGTCGTAATAGGGCCATTACGACGGATTACCGACGATTTCAAAATCGTCGTAAACTCATCGTCGTAATAGACAAATCGTCGTAAAATCGTCGTATAATATACGACGACTTTGTTTCGTCGTAACGTCGAGGCAAACAAAATCGTCGTAAATGCGTCGTACAATTTACGACGAGTTTACATCGAATTGCGTCCACTTGGTCTTCACCTAAACCGTCGTTAAGTGGTTGTTAATGATCGACGTAAGATCGTCGTAAAATGTACGACGCAATAATCGTCGTAAATCAGTCGTAAAGTATTTCTTCATTGCGTCGTAAAATCGTCGTAAATCTCGGACGTATAATCGTCGTATTTGTCGTCGTATATTATAGTCGTAAAGTTGTCGTAATATGTACGACGACATTACGACGGTTTGAATAAATCTATTACGACGATTATACGACGATTTATATATATGAAAAATAAAAAAAAAATAATTGAAAATTTAAAAAAAAAAAATAATTCGAATTAAAATTTAAATAAAAAAAATAATTTACAATTTGAAAAATTTTAATTTACAAAAAAAACCCTACAGGTCATCTAAATCTAAATGTATATCGTCGATCCCGTCACCGGCCTCCTGGACATCGTCTTGGACGTGCTCCTTGCCGGGTCTTTGGTTTGATGGTCCCGCCGCCTGATCTCCGGCTCCGGCTGTAGGAGGGTCGACCCCGAGAGATCGGAACATCTCCGCGTCCGTCTGCACCGGCGGCGGTCGAGTCCTAGTAGATGACCCGACGGCAGACGATCCTCCGAGAACCCCATCCGCCTTCAGCTTGTCCAGCTGCGCCATGAGTACCGGGTTGTCGGCTCCCATGATCTCGAAAAGACCGTAGAGCATGTCGATCTTCGTCTCGTACCGGTCGATCGTCGTCTCGTACTGGTTCCGCATCTGATCGATCTCCTGGCGGATAACCGGATCCGCCGGAGCCCGGACGTGACCAGTTGCCGTAGCTCTCGGGGTATCACGGATGGACCCCATCCCTAATACCCGCCCCTTTTTCTTTGGGGCAACCTACAAACATATAAAAACATTATGGTTAGGAATATAATTAATTTAAAACTAAAGTTACATTAATTAAAAAAAGTATTCATAATTAATTACGTACCTCTTCGAAGATCTGGTCCATCTCCGCGACCGTCAGCGCCGGGGTCGATTGGACCGAGCTACCTCCGTCAGACGTTTGACGCGCCTGCTGAGTCAGCTGCGTCTGTCGCTCCTCGATCGCCGCACATGCGGCGTTGTAGATCTCCTCCGCCCGAGGATCCGTGAATTCGCCGTTACGCTTTTTATGCGTCTCGGCGAAAACCTTCGTCATCGGAGGAAGTTCTCCTCCGTTATCTTCGACCTACAAAATAAAAAAGAAAAAATTAATTAGTATCAAGAAATAAGAGTTTAATTATTAGTTGAGAAAAAAAATTTAAGATTTTTCAATGTGCTTACCATCATAAGCCGTCTTCCGGCAAAAGGAATCTGGCCGGAAGTGTGCGGGACGTTCTTCTTATTTCCCGCATCGTCAGTAGCGTTCCTGAAAAATATTTTGATTAAAATCTATTAAAAAAGGAAAAAAATAATGTAAATATTAATGAAATTAACTACGACTTACCTAGATACGGAACACTTGGCGGCGGTAGTCTGGTTGGTTGGATCCGACCAGAACTGGACAAGGCCCTGCCAGACGAACTTGGACATAGGCGGCGGCTTGGCCTTGTCGCCCTCGTCCTCCCACTTTCGTTTCCAGTCGGAAACGGTGTTGTTGAGGTGGAATTTGACCTTCTCCTTGAAGGCCGTCTCCACACGTCCGTGTGCGGATGGTTCCCAATGCCAGTTTTGCTAGGAAAAAAAAAGAAGTTAGTAATTATTGTAAAAAGATAAAATTTAAAAATAAAATTAAAGGAAAGTACTTACCGCAAAACACTTGAACCAAGTGTCAAGTGTGGCCCGATCCAGCTTCTTGTAGCTGGTATGGGGTTGTACGAAAAACCCCTTGATGATATCCGAAACGTTACGACCTACTGCATTGTCGGTCGTAAACCTAGTCAAATAAAAAAATAAATAGTTAATTAATATCAAATATATTAGACGAAAAATTAATTAATTTAAAAATATTGTTGGGAAAATTTACGTACCAATAGGTGCCGGAGGCTCGATCCGGGTCGAGTTTGTTCATGCTCCCACGACTGGGTTGCGCCAGAAGATCGTGTACCGTATACTGGGCATACGGTACCGTACAGAAGATCGTCCGATCGGCGAGAATATGTCAGGTACACCTTCAACGGCATATGTATGGCCAACTCCTCCATCATCATATCGACGAGTTGCTCTTTTGCGTGTTCGTACTTTCGGTGCAAAATAGTATGACGTGAAGTGTGAAGTCTCTTGCGTTAAGCTTCCCGCCACAATTGAGCCTTCCACTTTAGCTAGATTTTTGGCTTTGCCTTTAAGATGCTTCATGAAACGCTCGAACGGATACATCCACCTGTACTGAACGGGTCCACCGAGCTCTGCTTCGTATGGGAGATGAACAGGAAGATGTTCCATAACATCAAAAAATGATGGTGGGAAGATCTTTTCCATATTGCACAACAAGATTGGAATATTCAATGCTAGTTGTGATATTACATAAACTGATAATGTTCGTGTACTAAGATCCCGAAAAAAAGCACCAATGCCTCCAATAGCTTCATGGACGTTTTTGGGCAAGAGTTCAGCAAATGCAAATGGAAATAATCGTTGCATAAAGACATGGCAGTCATGGCTTTTCATCCCAGCAAACTTTACCCCATTCTCAACAGATTTGGAAAGATTAGAGACATACGCATCAGGAAATTTAACGTCAGAAGAAACCCATCTGAACAGTGCTGACTTTTGATCTGCACTCAACCGAAATACAGGAACTGGTGCTTTCCCGTTTCTCAGATGCAACTCACTTCTGTTGCATAAATCAGGCAAATCCAATCTTGATTTACCATTGTCTTTTGTTCTTCCCGCTACGTTCATAATTGTATGCATGATGTTATCAAAAAAGTTTTTTTCAATGTGCATGACATCAAGATTGTGTCTGAGCAGATGATCTTTCCAATAAGGTAGTTGCCAGAAGATACTTTTCTTGTGCCAATTATGATGAACTCCATAACCTTCAGGCATATTTGTAGGAGTGTGCCAGTTTCCCCCACAAGTTACTGTTTCTTCTGCCCTCCAATGATCTATTTGCGCCTGTATATCAGCTCCTGTTAAATTAACGGGAGGAGGAACACGTACACTTTTGTTCTTCAAAAATAACCTCTTGTTCCTCCGATATGGATGGTTATCCGGTAAAAACCTTCGGTGACAATCAAACCAACAAGTTTTTCTACCATGTTTTAGCTGAAACGCATCAGTTCGATGAAGACAATAAGGACAAGATAGCCTCCCATGTGTAGTCCAGTCTGATAGCATACCGTAAGCGGGGAAATCGCTTATTGTCCACATAAGCACAGCCCGCATAGTAAAATTCTTCCTCGTAGAACAGTCATATGTACGAACGCCAGTATACCATAACTGATTCAACTCATGGATGAGTGGCTGAAGAAATACATCGAGAGCTCGCTTCGGATGATTTGGACCTGGAACCAAAATACTTAGGAAAAGAAATTCCCTTTGCATGCACAAATCTGGAGGAAGGTTATAAGGAGTTAGGATTACTGGCCATAATGAATATTGTCTACCAGACATACCAAATGGACTAAAACCATCAGTGCACAGACCAAGATAGACATTCCGTTTGAACTTAGCAAAATCTGGGTATACCGTATTGAAGTGTTTCCATGCCTTTGCATCTGATGGATGAACAACTTCTCCATCTACTTGTGTATGTTCCGCATGCCATCTCATTGATGCAGCTGTCCTTTCAGATTGATAAAGCCGTTTTAACCTATCAGTTATAGGGAGATACCACATACGTTGGTACGGTATCCTTTTACGCCCACCAGTTTGAGGCCTGTATCTTGGTTTATGGCAAAATCGACATTCCTCCAGCTGATCATCGTCTTTCCAAAAAATCATACAATTGTCAACACATACATCTATCATCTCAGAAGGTAGACCAAGACTAAAAATCAACTTCTGAATTTCGTAGTATGTTCCCGCTGCCAAGTTATCCTCCGGTAGATACTCCTTCAGAAGATCAGCCCAATCATCCATGCAAACCTCAGCCAGGTTATGATCTGTTTTAATTGACATCATCCTAGCTGCCAACGATAATTTAGACAAGCCTTCTCTACATCCTTCGTAGATTGGCTGATTAGCATTGTCTAACAAATCATAAAAGCGTTTGGCATCTACATTAGGTTCCTCAACAGCATTACCCGTATGCGTTTCATGAAATGCATCAGTCACCATTTCGTGCATCCTATCATGATCTACACTTTGGTCATATTGATACTGATTAGGCTGATGACCATAATTCGATTCATCAATATCAACATGACTTTGGTAATTACTACTACTACCAGCATTGCCATGAGTATTACTGCCATATCCTTCTCCATGTAGATACCAAACAAAATATTGCGGCATAAACCCTCTATTTAATAAATGCGTCCACACGGTTTTGGTTAGTGTATACCTCGTATTCTTGCATTTCAAACAAGGACAAAACATCTTCCCACTATCTTTCGTTCTCTCCATATTTGTAGCCTGATACATAAATATTTCTAACCCGTTCTTGAATTCTTCTGTCAACGCCCCATCTGAATCTTTACGCATATACATCCAACTTCTTAGCTCGTATATAGACATCTTGAAAATAAACTCAAAATAATATCTCTTTTTATTGATTAGACAATAACTATATATAGGTGGTCTCTTGTGTCACGTCTAGCCACGTGAATGAAGTAAATTAACCTTATAATATTATTACTTCTTTGATTCAAAGTAATATCTTAATTCGGGTTTTCAGCAATGGACAACCCAATATATAAGGATTTACAACACTATACTAAAATTTAAGAGACCTACAATGGGTCTCCAAGATGAAGATGCTCTTATGTTTGAATGATGATGTGTTGTGATTGAATGAAGGAATGAAGATCTATTTATAGGAAAATTTCGGGCTTTACATCGCTTTTACGACGACTTTTTACGACGGTTTTACATTCACCAATAATATTACGACAAGTTTACGACGATTTTGCGATAATCTACAAATGTTAGGTACACATGTTTTAAATGTTTTTCACCTAACTCCTTTTTCGACGTACAATCGTCGTAATATGTACATCGAAACAAAGTCGTCGTAAAGTCGTCGCAAAATTACGACGAATATACGACGACTTTACATTTACTAGCAAATCTCTCGTTATCGATGTATAATCGTCGTAATTCGTCGTAAATTGTACGTCGAGTTTACGACGATTTTTTTATACGACGGTTTTACGACGGTTTTTAAATTAGACGTAAAATCGTCGTAAAATCGTCGCAAATTTACGACGATTTCAAATCCGTCGTAATGGACCGTCGGAAAACCATTGTTTTCTTGTAGTGCCAGATTCTAGACCCAAGTGATGTGCAAGGATCTAGCATTAGGATGAGCTAACTAAGGAAAGGAGAAGAGAATCTAAGCTTAAACAATCATGAATCTACATCTACGCACCCTAATCTACACACCTAGAAGCTTAAAAGATGACTACTCACTAATCATGAAGAACACATCTAATCTTTTGCAAGAGATGATGTTAATCATGATTAGAAGCAGAAATGAGATGAGAGATGATAAGAAACAGACTTAGATTGATTCAATCCTTGATATATCTCTTAACAAACTCGTTTTTTTAACAAAAGGGGAAAGAGAAACAAGAGAAAACAAAGCTTAGTTCTTGGAAAAAACCCTAAAAAGTATTTATATCTCTCTAAAAACGAACCGGGTCAGCCCGGAACAAACCGGGTCCTGACCCGGCTTTAGTGGGTAAAGTGGAAATACTGCGGGTTGGTCCAGTGTCTCCCAGGTAGCATGCACAAGTCGCAGTAGATGAAGAACTGGTCTTGTGAGACTTAAATCGCTTTGTCTTAGCCGCACGCCCAAGTAGGAGTGTTTTGCGAGTCTTGCTGCGGCTTAATCTTCTTCTTCTTCAACTCGCAGGACCAAGGCGGTTTCTGGGGAATGTACAAACCATGCGGGTTGGTCTCATTTACACTCAGGTCGCAGGCTCAAGTCGGAGTAGATTGCGAGTGATCATGCGGCTTGGTTCCAGTGTCTCCCAGGTAGCATGCCCAAGTCGCAGTATTGTGGACTTAGCAATTTTCTTGCTCGGGAGCCTCACACCTCATCCATTGATAGCTTACCCGCACTTCTCAACTCGCAGCATCAATTTCCAGGCATTCGTCTTCAGGCCTGCGAGTTAACCAAGTCGCAAGGCTTTCTCGCAGCATTCAGAGCAGCTGGGACCACTTTGCATTCCGGAGAGTGTAACTTCTAAGATACTTGTCTGAATTGAGTGATTCTGGTTGCAGAGGACAGAGGACTAATATATCTCCAACTTTAGTGAAGGAAGCTTCGGTGCTTGGGAAGTGGAAGGCTTCCGGAAGGGCTCATCTTTGCAGTGCATTTACACGATCAGAGAGAGGCGTCTAGACATGTGTCCATTCCGGAGACCGTATCTTCCTGCTCATAGCTCAGAATTGAATGATCTTGGACGTTCTGGAAAAAATACTCAAACGTCTCTGATTTTTATGAAGGCCCCAGAAACTGAATCGGCCTGGAAGTGCACCGTCCTTCGCATTCTTCGGAGCTCATCGGCTCGGTCCAAAACGGCAGCAAGACAGGAGTTTCTTCCGACGAGCTTAACTTTCTGCTCACGCGTCCGAATTCCATAATTTTACGTGCTCTGGAACCGTGATCCAATCCTCTCCAACTTTTATGAAGCTCCCGACAACTGAATCGGACCGGAAGGTTCCCCGGACAGGCAATTTCGGAGACGTGTTTGCACCCGGAGATTTTGGCCGAGAAATCCTTTAGCCGATACGCGTTTTGGCCGATAAAAATCCACCCGCGGTACGCGTTTTGGCCGAGAAAAACCTTCCTGGTGCGCGAGAATGGCCGATAACCTCAAAGACCCAATTTCACCATTTTTCAAGCTTTGATCACCGTTCCACTTCCTGGATTCATCTTTTCAGCTCCAAATAGCTCCAAATACACCTGATAAACACTCAAAATATGCAAAGACTCATTGGGACCTAATGCATCTCCTAAGTCCTAAAACAATGCTTAAAGACCTAAAATGCATGCAAATGAGACATGATTTGGACTAGAATATGTACATTAAATGATGCAATTTATGAATATATCAACTCCCCCACACTTATCCTTTGCTTGTCCTCAAGCAAAACAAATGAGAGGAAAAGGTTGAATGCATTGGGAGCTCATTTTCCTTTGAAAGAGAAAAGTGACCACTAAGAGAATTCAAGTTCATGCTCAATATGCAATGCAAGACCATACTCTGATGTATCAACTCAACAGTAATCTCCACAAGTTCTCTTATTCCTCAACTCTTTGACTTTCATTAAGCTCTTTACCAAGTGGATCAAATGATGCAATGTTCAAACAAGCAAAGTTTGGCTAGGGTGAGGTAATGAGACTAAAATGGTCTCATCAGCGCCTGAGTGGGTTCAATGCAGCAAGGGGATCTCTCTATGAATGATCAAACTTTGGCAGAATGCTAAAGGTAAAAAGCAACCTATGCATACAAGGGCAAGGACTCATCCCACCCCACACTCTACTCAAAGCTTTCTCATTTGCTCAACCTCTCAAGAACCTCACTTTCCACACTCAATTTCCTCTCACTAGGGGACTCACTTTTCATTTCCACACTCAAGTCTTGGAGTTCAAACTTTACATAGCTCTTTTTCACTTTCTTTTGTAACTTCTAGCCTCTTTTTCTTTCTTTTTAAAACATTTGAGCTCTTTGGCTTCTTTTCTTTTCCTTTCACTTAGAGGCTAGATTTTCAAAACACTAGAGCTCACTTTCTTTGACTCAAAACTCCAAGACTGATTTCTTTTCTTTTTTTCTATCCCCTAGTTCTCACCACTCTCCTTTTTCCACTCATCTCTCCTTTTTCCACTCACCAACAAGTATTTCCCCACACTTAGTTCTTGCCAAACCTCTCAGCTCCTTGATGATGGAACTTAACACTCAATGAGACTTGCCCTTGTCGCTCTAAACCTAACACTTTCTGCTAAGTTTGATCCAAGGTGGCCTTTCAATCACACACAAACATTTGGCTTGAAGGAAGGATGGGTTCAAGGTGAGGAAAACTGATCGAGATGTGGACTCAGCTATTTGAGCTAAGGAAGAGGGTGGTAAAAACAGGATTCTAGCTCAAATATGTATATAGGTATCCACAAGCTTATTCAAACAATGCATCAAAAGATAATTTCAAGTCAAGTTCAAGGTTTTCACTTATTAGAGTTGAGTTCAATTGAAACTTGCTTCTCAGATTCAAACCATTTCAAGCCTTGCAAGCACATAAGTCATTTCACAAGCATATTTAATCCAAATTCTCAAAGTGATGTACTCTCAAGGAAAGAACCTATCATTACTCCCATTTGCATATGATGCAACCTATATGAAAATGCAAACTAGACTCAACCTAAAATGTGAATGCAACTACATGAGCATTTTTTGTGAAAATTTTTCAGATTTTTCCTTTTTTTTTTTTTTGGTTTTTATATGCACTTAGATGAATGCAAAATGAGACTCAAAGTGAAAAGGAAAATAAGAGCAGAATAAACATGATTAGTAAACACAAAACCCCTCCCCCACACTTAGATAACACAGTCCCTTGTGTTATAAAAGCATGAGAAAGAGGAAAAATCAAACATGAAATGCAAAAGATAAAGAAAAATGCTAAATGCTCATTTACAAGTGTTTGGAGTGATACCTGGTGTGGTTCTTGTGCAAAAGGGGAGTGAGTATCTGCACCAGATGAGGCCAGACACCACTGGAGATGGATTTGGCTTAACCTGAACTCCCTTGTGCGGCATGGACTTGTCTAGGACCAACTCGCAGACTTTGGGACATAGATACCTCGGCCTTTCTTCTTTTTGGTGCGGCCTGGTCTCCTTGCTCCCAGCCAGCACGCCCAACCCGGAGTAATTTGCGAATGGACGTGCGGCCTAGCTTCCTCTCTTCTGACCCGCACTCTCAAGCCGCAGTATTTGGGACTTAAACACTTCGGGCCTCTTCATGGTTTTGTGCGGCTTGGTCTTCTTACACCAGGTAGCACGCCCAGCTCGCAGGACTCAGCACTTAGTCACCTTGGCCTTTCCTCTCTTTTGTGCGGCCTGATCCTCTTGCACCAGGTAGCACGACCAACTCGGTGTAGATTGCGGGTCCTGCTGCGAGTTAGTCTTTTCTTTATCCAAGCCGCACACCCAGGTAGCACTCAGGCGTCCTCCAAGTTTTCCAGACCTTAAACACTTCTCTCAGCCCTCTCACATGCTCCATTTCATTTATCACTGGGCTATGTCCTCCAAAAATCACCTAGAACCTGAGACCAACTCACAAAACCCATCAAAAGATCCTAAAACACAAAAAGAAATGAGAGAAAATATTAAAAAGATTATATACAAGGATAAGCTTGGGGTGTCTCCCAAGAGCACTTTGTTTAAAGTCACTAAGTTTGACTTCTTACACTCTTTTTAGTAAGGGGGAGGAGGAGCTTTGATGCTCCAGGTCTTGTCCATGAATTCAAGCATGAGGTCCTTGTACATCAGCTCTTGGACACCATCAGATCCTTTGTCTATGAACTCTGGTGTGAGGATAGCTCTGACTTTGGCAAATGGTCTTGATCTTCCATTGCCTTTAACCTTGTATTCAACAGCTCCACCAACAAACTTCCAAGGAGTGAGAGTTAAGACCTGAGAAGGTGACTCAAGAGTGAATGGTCTGGTTCTTGGTGGGTTCTTGTCTTGAGACCCTGAGCCATTGCCTTTGTTGCTGCTGATCTCATTCTCACTTGGTGTAGGAGATAGAGATTCCAAGCAAGCTTCATCATCACTAAAGAAATCCCCTTCAAACTCAAGATCAGGTCTTATTAGGGATTCTTTCTTTTTCTCAACAGATGCAAGGGGTTGAGCTTCTTCTATAGTTCCAATACTCCCCACATACATCATCCCATAGTGTTTCAACTCATCAGAATCATCAGATATAACTCCACAAAACCCAGCAAGAAGAGGCTTAAGAGGATAAGATACTTCATCATCTACCTTAGCAAGCACCACTCTTTGAGTATCAAAGTCCATCCTTGCTCCTGTGGTGTTCAGAAATGGAGTTCCAAGCAAAAGAGGTAGCTCTTTTGTCTTCTTCATCTTCATAACTACAAAATCTGTTGGAACTATGCATTCACCAATTTTCAATGGGTAGTCTTCAAGGATTCCATATGGTTTCTTTGAGGATGAATCTCCAAAGGTGATTGACATGGGGTGATGCTTAAGACTCTTGATCCCTAGTCTCTCCACCATGTTTAAAGACATTACACTGATGCTTGATCCAGAATCACATAAAGCATTGTCCACTTTCAAACTTCCAAGAGAGCATGAGATGGAGAACTTTCCTGGATTACCTAGCTTGGGAATTGATTTGGGTTTCACCCTTGTTGAACCAGTGCTAGAGACTCCATCAGATGTCCTTCCTTGAACCATTCTCTGATCCTTTCTTTCAGTAATCTCAGAATCATTCTTTCTCATATCAAAAGAAGCTGCCTCCCCACCTTCTTTCTCAATGTCCTCATTGAGATCACAGAACAGGAACTCAAACTCATCTATGATGGCGTTCTCATCATCTTTTTTCAGGCATTTTTCACTTGAGACATTGCCATGGAGAAGGTCCTCAATTTCTTGGACAGCAGCATGATTCTCATCATTTGAGAGGATTGCATTGCAGTATTCTGTTTGATGTGCAATTGATGTCCCTGGTAAAGATATTTGAGCTTGAGAACTGCAGTGGCCCTTGTTGTTCTCTAGAGTCTTGACTTTGGAAGCCAAGATTGAAAGTTGAGTTAGAAGATCAGAATAAGTGCAATCCACTTTGTTGTTAATCTCTGCCATTTTCTTGTTGAAGTCTATGGCACCACTTGCTTGACCTTTGAGGATTTGCTGGAGCAGGTTCTGCACTTCTTGATCCTTATTCTCTGAGTTCTGTTGGAGACTTTGTTGTTGGGGAGAGACAAAACCTTGTTGTTGAGTGTTTTGAGGATAGAAGCTCTTGTTTGGGGGATTCTTGTAGTAGGTAAAGCCCTTTTGGTAACCTTGTTGGCCACCTACAAAGTTCACCTCAGCTGTGATGTCTTCCCTTTGAAATGTGTCTTGAAACACATGATTCACATCTCTAACAAAGTTGGATGACTGATGAGAAGCTAAGAGAAGTGTGTCTAGCTTCTCATTGAGAGACTTGATGTCTTTCCTTGTCCTTTCCTCTTCAGCACTCACAGCTCCTCTTGAATTCCTTTCAAAGTCTGATCCATAAAGCTCATCACTCTGAGCTACATTCTCCACTAGGGTCATGGCATCATTGACTTCCTTGGTCATAAAATTACCATTTGAAGCTGTGTCCAAGAGAAGTCTGACCTTTGGTAAAGTACCTCTGTAGAAGGTACTTAGCAGCTGACAATCTGAGAATCCATGGTGAGGGCATTGCATGGTATACCCTCTAAATCTTTCCCAAGCCTCACAAAATGATTCATGGTTCTTCTGAATGAAACTTGAGATTTCATTTCTTAACCTTGCTGTTATTGATGAAGAGAAGAACTTGGTTAGAAATGCTCTTTTGCATTGCTCCCAAGTTGTGACTGATCCTTGAGGTAGAGACTTTTCCCACTGATGAGCTTTGTTTCCTAGAGAAAAAGGAAATAGCCTCAACTTGAAACTGTCCTCACCCACTCCATTCATCTTAGTTAGATCACAAACTCTATCAAAGTTGGCAATGTGATCTAATGGGTCTTCTAATGCCAAGCCATGGAACCTGTTTGATTGCACCATGTTGATCAGGCCAGATTTGATCTCAAAATCGTTTTCAGGTGTTGGGGCATGAATCCCATGTCTTTGACCCTGAGCATTGGCCTCATCACCAGCTCCCACAACTTGTCTTGGACGTGGAGGTGGTGGCTCTTCCTGATTCTGGTGGTTTCCATTACTACCATGAGCCTGTTGAGCCTGAATTCCAATCCCATTACCAGCTCTTTGACCTTGATCAGCTTCTTGATCCTGATGCTCATTCCCAACTTGCTGATTCATTCCTAACCTCTCCAAGTGAACAGCTCTTTCTCTTTGTCTTCTGGCTTGGCTTCTTGTGATCATAAACCTGAGAACAAAGACAGAACTTGAAAGGTGATCAGTAAAACAAAAGAAACTTGATCTCAAAAACTATATCAGAAACTAATGATAACAATCCCCACACAATATGGCAACGGCGCCAATTGATAACTAAGGTTTTCAAGGCCTTAATAAGGGTTATCAATCCCCTTGTCAAAGTAGTATAAGGGGTGTCAATCCATATGTGTGGTAGTTAGGCATTAGTTTATAAGACAAGTTCTTAAGTCAAGCTGAATAAAAGATGAGTTTGGTGAAACCAGCAACAAGAAAGCATAAACAAGAAACAAACAAGAAATGATTAATGAACTACTAAACAAGCAAGCAAACGAAATGATGATAAAGCAAATGATGAAAGATAAACCTCTAGATGTGATCATTGATTAGGGTGCTTTAGATATTGATTTATGATGCTAAGAACATAATGCAACACTTGCTACTCTTTAGTCTAGGCTTCTTAATCAGATTAATTCATTCTCATGACAGAAATCCCTTTGTTAATTACCAATTCAAGACTAATTCCCATTAGATGAATAAACAATCAACAAGCATAAGGGTCCAAGTCTAAAATGACCAGACAGCCTCTTTGTGCATCAAAATAAGAGCTAAGAAAGACTGAATCTTATACAGAAAGATAAAGCAAGCATCACATGATCTCAAATCCAATCAACTTAGAGTTTAAAGCTAGATTAATCCTCTCATGAAGGTATTAATCTCTATACTAATCCATTTTCAAAACAAATTCCCATTTGTGAAATATGAACTAGTAAGCATTAAGAATCAACTCTAATATATAATTTATGCAATTAACAAACATTCCCATGGCATTAATGCATAAACCCTTAGTTAGCTTTCATTCAGGCATTTCATCAAACACTTTTGGTACATGAAAAATCCAGATTCTAGACCCAAGTGATGTGCAAGGATCTAGCATTAGGATCAGCTAACTAAGGAAAGGAGAAGAGAATCTAAGCTAGAACAATCATTAATCTACATCTAAGCATCCTAATCTACACACCTAGAAGCTTAAAAGATGACTACTCACTAATCATGAAGAACACATCTAATCTTTTGCAAGAGATGATGTTAATCATGATTAGAAGCAGAAATGAGATGATGAGATGATAAGAAACAGACTTAGATTGATTCAATCCTTGAGATATCTCTTAACAAACTTGTTTTTTTAACAAAAGGGGAAAGAGAAACAAGAGAAAACAAAACTTAGTTCTTGGAAAAAACCCTAAAAAGTATTTATATCTCTCTAAAAACGAACCGGGTCAGCCCGGAACAAACCGGGTCCTGACCCCGCTTTAGTGGGTAAAGTGGAAATACTGCGGGTTGATCCAGTGTCTCCCAGGTAGCATGCCCAAGTCGCAGTAGATGAAGAACTGGTCTTGTGAGACTTAAATCGCTTTGTCTTAGCCGCACGCCCAAGTAGGAGTGTTTTGCGAGTCTTGCTGCGGCTTAATCTTCTTCTTCTTCAACTCGCAGGACCAAGGCGGTTTCTGGGGAATGTACAAACTGTGCGGGTTGGTCTCATTTACACTCAGGTCGCAGGCTCAAGTCGGAGTAGATTGCGAGTGATCATGCGGCTTGGTTCCAGTGTCTCCCAGGTAGCATGCCCAAGTCGCAGTATTGTGGACTTAGCAATTTTCTTGCTCGGGAGCCTCACACCTCATCCATTGATAGCTTACCCGCACTTCTCAACTCGCAGCATCAATTTCCAGGCATTCGTCTTCAGGCCTGCGAGTTAACCAAGTCGCAAGGCTTTCTCGCAGCATTCAGAGCAGCTGGGACCACTTTGCATTCCGGAGAGTGTAACTTCTAAGATACTTGTCTGAATTGAGTGATTCTGGTTGCAGAGGACAGAGGACTCATATATCTCCAACTTTAGTGAAGGAAGCTTCGGTGCTTGGGAAGTGGAAGGCTTCCGGGAGGGCTCATCTTTGCAGTGAATTTACACGATCAGAGAGAGGCGTCTAGACATGTGTCCATTCCGGAGACCGTATCTTCCTGCTCATAGCTCAGAATTGAATGATCTCGGACGTTCTGGAAAAAATACTCAGACGTCTCTGATTTTCATGAAGGCTCCAGAAACTGAATCGGCCTGGAAGTGCACCGTCCTTCGAATTCTTCGGAGCTCATCGGCTCGGTCCAAAACGGCAGCGAGACAGGAGTTTCTTCCGATGAGCTTAACTTTCTGCTCACGCGTCCGAATTCCATGATTTCACTTGATCTGGAACCGTTATCCAATCTTCTCCAACTTTGATGAAGCACCCGACAGCTGAATCGGACCGGAAGGTTCCCCGGACAGGCGATTTCAGAGACGTGTTTGCACCCGGAGATTTTGGCCGAGAAATCCTTTAGCCGGTACGCGTTTTGGCCGAGAAAAACCTTCCTGGTGCGCGAGAATGGCCGATAACCTCCAAAGACCCAATTTCACAATTTTTCAAGCTTTGATCACCGTTCCACTTCCTGGATTCATCTTTTCAGCTCCAAATAGCTCCAAATACACCTTATAAAGACTCATTGGGGCCTAATGCATCTCCTAAGTCCTAAAACAATGCTTAAAGACCTAAAATGCATGCAAATGAGACATGATTTGGACTAGAATATGTACATTAAATGATGCAATTTATGAATATATCATCCAATTTTGCCAGGTTATCAATATAACCCATAATCTTAATGACATGTGGGCTAACTAGACTATCTTTTGGCTGCTTGCAGTCAATGAGAGCTTTAACCATCTAGTATCTCTCAGTTTGTAGCTTGCTCCTGAAACGTTCCTTTCAGGCTAGTGATCATGTCAATTGGCGAATCCACGTTCTCATATTGCTTCTGCAAGTCTGAGTTCATGGTAGGCAACATGAGACAACTCACATCAACCATATAATTAGCATGCTTATTATAAGCATCGCATGTGAAGCATTCTCAGAAATAAGACTCTTCTCCAGGAAATATTCCTTCTTCTCCTGTTTGAGAACAATTCTCAGGTTTCGATACCATTTATGGAAGTTTGATCCATTCAGCTTGTCCTTCTCAAGGATGGATGGCAACAAAAATCTTACTTGTAAACATAGTTGACAAATTTAAACAAAACACTATATTCAGAACAGTTATAACAATATACTATAAAATGTGAATATTATTCTGTAATTATTTTTTTTCAATTTATTAAGCATACCCGAATATATACACAATAATAACTACTTTCCAACAACGACGTATTTGCCTATTTAATTCAATTTGAACAAATATACTTCGCCGCCAAAGTATCTTACATCTTAACGACATTGAATAAAATCCTCGAATTTTATTTTGAGATATTTCTAAATGTCAATTGATGAGAATATGCTATTACTTTGTTATCAAATATTATCCCATTAATTTCGTATCACCGTATTTATACTCAATAATAACTTCTTTACAAAACAAAATGGATTCGCTATAGGCCATCAATATTGAGTTCAATTTGAATTGAAAAATTAGACTTGGCCGCCAATTTACATACAACTCAATGGCATTGCGAAGACCCTATATTGTTTCACTATAAATACGACAATCCCGTATTCCATTTTCCTTACTTTAGTTCACTCCTACTCTTTGCAATGGCTTCCAACATGAGGTTAGCCCCTTGGCTGACATTAAGCCCTTCAAAAATGGGTGGAAGGTGCAAGTGAAGGTGCTTCACACATGGAAGCAATACCAGACTAAGAGTGGGGAGTCTTTGGAAATCATTCTCGCAGATGAAATGGTATGATCAAGTGGATGTAAAATTACATTTTCGTGTTATTAACTATTAATGATTTACTTATATACATTTTTTATTTAACAGGATACCAAAATTCACGCTACTATCAAGAAAAATTTGCTGCACCGTTTTGAGCAGATGATGGTTGTCGATGAATGGAAGTTCATCGAAAAATTTGCATTGAACCAGGCGTCAGGTCAATATCGGGCCACCAAGCATCAATTCAAGATGTCCTTCATAGCATCTACCGTTGTCAGCAAAAGTGCTAATCGATCTGACAGTCAGTTTTTTGAGTTATTAGATTTTTGTACAATCTTGAACGATGCAACCAGTACAAGTTTTTTGATTGGTTAGTTTTCAACTTATTTATGTAGATTGTTTGTTACATTTTATAAACATATTTGTCTGATGTCATTTATCAAAATTGATGTTATCAGACAAGTTGAAAGTGTACGTGAACTAGAAACAATCACGGTTATGAACAAGGGCACCATCAAGCTCGAATTCGGCTTGTGTAATGTGAAGTGAGTATATACTGTTAACATTTTTTATTCTTTTAAATATTTACTCTAATATAATTGAACCGTATTTATTTATAGAGAGAAGCACTTACCATGCACACTTTGGGGTAAATTTGGCGAGTAAGTCTATTCGGCTTGTCAGAATGCTGGTGAACGTGGTGTCATCATTGTAATCCGTTTTGGAAAAATCAATGTGTTTAGAGGTAAAAATCTTTAATTATGAACTTGTTGTTTCAACATAAATTTAAATGCATTTTGATTATTTGTTTAAATAGGTGAACGTCAAATTACTAGTTCTTTCCAAACGTCTAAGGTGCTCATAAATCTTAACGATCCAGATGTTATTGACTTCAAAAATAGGTAAACAATTTATTTATATATCACACACATATTTTGACAATGTGATTATTAATAAGAATTGTTTCCCATTTTAAGTTACCTGCAAATGGCGGAAGTATTACTTTCTTGAGTAGCAAGCCACATCAGAAGATTTTTTATAATGATGAAAGTAATTTTGATCAGTTTCCAATGGTGACTATTGCTGAACTGCAAGATTATCTGGAGGTATATATAAAAAAATTCAAAGCTTTATTATATGTTGATAAGATGATATGTTTTTGGAAATTTATTTTTAATATAAAACTAATAACATAAAATACTTAAAGCGTATAAAACCTTATATATGATATCGATTAAATTAAAGGTATTCAAACCTTAAATTTTATATGTTAATTTATCAATAGATTTTATGCAATTATGGCGTCTGTTCTATTGTTAAATATTCACGTTGGAAAATATAAAATCATGTGTACTGTATACGCGATTGATACAGATTGGTCATGGTTTTACTTGGTTTGCACTAAGTGTGGGAAAAAAGTCTACAAAATCCCAAAACGTGAAGACGAGAAATTTTCTGATAAAACTAAGAAGCTTTATTCATGTGAAACATGTGATGCCAAAGTTTTATCTGTCAGTGCGAGGTAAATAAATTTTATAAATTACAAAATAAAAAATTGTATACCAAAAACATATAGTCACATGTTTATTAATTATATTGTAGATACAAACTCCATCTGTGTAATGGACAACACCAGCAAGATCAAATGTTTTCTTTTTGATTCTAATGCAAGGGATATTGTTAACCAATCTCTGGATAAAATTTTAAAAGGGACATTCGATGAGGTATCATACACTTTATGTATTTTATTTCAATAAGTTTTATATTAAAAAATCATTTCCCAAATACTTAGTATTTTTCAACATAGATACAAGATCCGGATGTCGTTCCTGATGCACTGCAAAACTTGGTTGAGAAGCCTTTTCAGTTTCTAATTTGTGTTGAGAAAGAAAATCTCTACGGTGGTAGTCATACATACAAGGTCGGAAAGGTTTGAAAAGGCAATCAGGTTATGACTACCACCGTTGATGAGGTGAATGAATCTGAAGATGGGGGTGATCAGAGTTTACTCATGTCTGGCAATCAGCTAAAATTCATATCATGTGAATGGAATTTTTTATATTTTTGGGACAATACTATATCTCAAAAAAAAATTATTTATAGGCATCACTGATGAGCACACATAGCCAAGAGGCTTCGGATGATGTTTCTGGCAATATCAAAACTCCTTTATCAAAGCGTGAGCGAGATGATCCTAAAGATTCAGTCGACTCATCCTCATTGTCTAAGAAGTCATGTAATAGTTTGAGTAGTGTGGAAACGACATATGCGAATGAAGTGATTGATTAGAATACACTGAAGAGTGATGGTGTTTTAGTGAACGCTCTTCTTACAAGTGAATCCAATAAAGGTGTTGCAAAGGGACGAACTCGAGGACGTGGTGGTGGTAAAGCTGTTGGCAAAGAGGGAGGCAAAAATGGGACGATGTGATCCCACATATTCTGCAGTTTAGGAATTTGTTATTATTCAATGTTTTATTGAATAATTTTCTGTTTTCCAATATTTGGTTTTAATATTTTGAGCATTCAGATATTTGTTCTTTATTTATGCTTAGTTTATTTATTTCTATAAGTTGAAGTATTAATAAAATATTTTTTGGGTTTGGCATAATATATTCTTGAAATGCGTCATTCACCATCTGAACAGTACTACCTAGGTTTGCATCATTCCACATCTCAACTTCTGGAGTTGGTTCTTCTATCGCATCAGAAGTACTGCTATAATAATGTACCATTGAATCGGTTTATCTGTGCATGATGGGCTTGCGGGCCTAGGGTTGTTTTTTAACAAGCCTGTTGGTCCTCCTTAAGTTTTAAATTTATAAAACCCTAGTGTCTGCAAGTGCACATATGTACGTTGTAGGACTTAGGGTTTCGATCCACAGGGAGGATGTCTAATCTGCAAGAAACAACAAACTGGAAAGTAAGCAAACTTATAAACCAATAAAAGTTTTGGGGTTTTTGGTTAAGATCCTAAACTAAACCTAATCTAGTATTCACAAGAAATGCAATGCAGGATGAATTGTTAAAAAAAACATCTAAAGCATATCGACTCAAACTAAAGACTCTTAAACTCATAGGTGGTAATTTAGACTTCTCCGGTTTACTCTAATCGATGTATGATGGCATTTCCAATTAGCTTCTGGGCGATTAATCTTCATCTGTTTCTGGGAATCTTAGTTGAACTAGAACAGACATATGTATGATTAACCAACTGTCGTCACCTTAATCAACTAATCTCTTAGATCTAGCAATTAACTCTCGCTCTCATTCTAAACTTAAGATCATGCATTGGACATTGAATTTGTCTGCTCACATCTTCTCTATAGGTAGCTCTCGACTCCCATAGCGACTATGTTCTTTTGAAGCTAGGTATGGATGATCTGATACAGCACTCTCGTGGCTCTAATCGATCACAGGCTCAGAGAATAGGTCATGAATCTACTCTCATGCTTTACGAATAACTTAGAAGAGATGAGATCCAGAATATGGCTAAGAACAATAGAAATCCTAATCGATATATATGCTTGTCGATATCTCAAACAACTTGACTCTATGGGACTAATCTTCATGATGCAATGAATGATGAAAGATATAGAAAAATGCAAAAAAATGAAACAGGAAAGTTAATAAGATAAAAAGGAGGAAGAACAATGGATCTGGGGAAGAATCCCCATCTCCATCGCCTAACCCTAGAAAAACAGAGTTTGGTGGCTCAAAATCTCATTAGAGGAGCACACACCCGTTTAGGACTGCTAAACAATGTATTTATAGGTCCTAAAGCCTTTCAGGTCTCATTTAGGGTTTCTCTGAAGAGAAATGGCGAAGTGGGCTTTGATTTTGGGCCTTGTGGCTCGTCCTAAGGTCCACAGGGGGTGAAAGTCTTCCAAGGCAGGTAAAACATGTGTTTCCAGTGGGTGAGAGTCTTCCGGGACTGGTGAACTGGGTCAACTTGTTCTCCATGTATCTTTTGATTGCACCGTTGGATCTTTGTGGTGTAAAGTGCTATGAAAATCTAATTGTCTCCTCTTGATTGTCTCCAAATTTGAGCTGGATCGGACAGTGAGAAAGTCTTCATTTGAGGCTGAACTTCTGACGGTCTGACTCTGAGCTAAAAATGTAGATTTCTTCCATTTTGCCATCATATTCCCTAAGTTTCCTGAAAAGAGCCTTGAAACTACAAATACATGAAAATCATAATAAAATTTCCTAAAACAAAGTAAAACCTTTAAAAAAGCATTTGAAATCAATGGTGAAAAGTGGTCAAAATCAGGTGTTATCAGTGCGTATACCAAATCTATCCTGGCATAAATTCATTCCTATACAAGTGATTCCATAGTCCTCTAACAGAGTTTAATCTATTATTACGACATTTGCGACAAGGACAATAGAATTTACTATTTCCAGATCTCTCACTATTCTTTGTCAGAAGGGTTATAAATTATTCCACACCACTTGGATACTCATCGGTTAGTTTTCCCGATGTTGGATCAAAACGGGGTTTATCCATCCATGATCGAAAATAATTATGGGGGTTTGGGTTCAAAGAAGACATGTTCCACCCTTGTTTTGTAAGTTGTGAATGAGAATGAGAAAGTATTTATAAAAAAATCTGACCCGATTTCCGATGGACTTTAAAACGTCTATAAACGGCTAGTCAACGGATATATTAATGACTATAATAAAAGGATCTTTAAAATTTCCAACGGATTTCCGACGGTTTTAAAAAAAAATACCAAAAATTCTTTTCGTATATCATTTCCGTCGGAAATTTCCGACGGATTTCTGATGGAAATAATATAAATGTTAAAATTTATATTTTTATATTATTTATGTCGGAAATTTGTCAGAAATTTCCGATGGATTTCCGACGGTTGCTAAAAAACAGAAAATTTTAAGTGTCCGTTGGAAATCGTCAGAATTTTTTATTTCCGTTGGAATGCTGTCAGAAAGTTCAGACGGAAAAAAATTCCATCGGAAATCGTAGTGTTTTCTTGTAGTGTTTTATGCTTAGTTTATTTGTTCCTATAAGTTGAAGTCTTAATAAAATATTTTTGGGTTTGGCATAATATGTTCGTTAGTCACATATTATACATTTTTAATCCATCTGCATCAAATACAATAAGTATAAAATATTAGTAGTTGAAATCAACACTTATATTATTAATCAAATTGTTTATCTACATACAAATTACTATTTAAAAAATATTGATATGATAATATTTCATACATGAATGATTAACTGCATAATTATTTAAGGATATAGTTGTATTGAAATTTTATGTATGGCCATTATGGTTAATATTTTTATATATTATAATTATGCGGTTACTGATTAAACAGTACTTTTAAATAACAAAACATCATAATTGTTTAACCGTTATTTACAAAATCTTTATATTGTGAAAAATAAAACACTCTTTGTTAACATATCCATTATCATTTTTGGATTTTTTTATTCTCTCGGAAAAAAATATCTCCATGCGAAAGAATATCTGAAATTACCTTATCATCTGAAAGATGCAGCATATGCATTCAAATCATTAAGAAAATTGTTGAAGAAAATGATTTGAGTGAATATAAAGCAACAACGATCTAGGGCAGACGAACATGTAAGTTCTTCAGTCACTAAATTCATATATTACTATTTGTGGTTATTCAAACGTTATATTTATTCCAGATAATTTCAAATGACATTTCTTGTTTGGTATTTTCTATTTTTTCTAGGGTGATAGAATTGTTGCTACAATTCCTAGGAATATAATGTCTACTAATCACAATGAATGTTCGAAGGGAAATTGGTATTGCGTTCGCAATTTTTGCATCAATGAAGTTTCATCGTCATCTAATGCAAAATTCAATAGATATCAGATATATATATAACTGATTATACTCGGTTTCATATGACATCCCCAAATTCTAAGGACCGTATGTATTCTTTTTCAAAATTCACCGAATTAATGCCAATGGTGTTGTCTATATTATCCAAAACTGGTATGTGTTCATATTTCTTATTGTTCATATGTTAGATGTTTATATGTAATTGACAGACGTATTACTTGAATGAAATACCATTTGTATAGTTGACTTGATTGGATGCATAGTAAAAATCGCAAATTTCCTGAACATGGAGAGATGAAATATGGGAGAGAAGGGATCGCTACCAATAAGTGTATCAAATTTACGATTCAAAATTTTGAGTACGTAACCATCTATACTAATTTTCTCAATATATCGTAATTATTTTGATTGGGTTGTTATACAGATATTTTCATATTTTTATAGGTGTGTTGATATCAAATGTGTCGCATTTGGTAACAATGCTGTCAAGTTTGAAGAGCTCTGGCTAACAAAACCTAGAGACAAAATAATTATATGTTTCTTAAGATTTTGGGAGGTTGGACCATGTGGAGGTAATATGAATTTAACTTTTTATAGTGTTTACTGGGATTGTATTATGCATAAGGGCTAAATTAATTTTTTTATATTGCAGATGACATACATATTTTTCCCAATGACAACTTCTCGGAGATTAAATTTGATCCTCCTATTCGGGAAGTTGAGAATTCACGTATCATGTAAGAAAATATGCACCTTTTAAAATTTCCCATATATGAGAAACATTTGGTTAGATATAGTTTAATAATAACTATTATATTAAATTATTTCAGGTTGGACTACACAGATAATTTTAATAATGTTAAAGATGAGTACCGTGGCTGGGTCATGTCGTTCTATGAGAAGAGTCGATTGTTATAAACTGTTTGATTTTTTTTATGTCATATTTGTTTCTATTATTTGGTGAACTTAGACTTATGAAACTATGTCGAATGTTACTGTTATTTTAAAAAAGATATTAATGTAACTGACACACATAAGAATGAACTTTTATTTGTAATAAATGACTGGTCTAATAAGTAACTTTAAGTTGTAATATATTGCAAAAAATTATTACATAACTGAACATTTACTTATAATACATTGATATACTTTACAGTTATAGAAAGCTATTTAAATAATATTATGTAATAGATATTTAAATTTTGAGTTCATACATCTGTGTTGAATATATATGGATATAAATCAAAAGTATATATATAATCTATTTACTTATTCAAAGTTTAAAATATATTCTGTTACTTTATATAATAATCAATCCATATATTTGAAAACATCTTATTGGGAAGTTGTGATATTTCGGTCAAATGGTATTTAATATTTTTATTACAGAATACTTTTGGGAAATATTAAACATACAGAATGAGTGGTAACCCTCTATTTACTATATAAATAAACAGCATAAGAGAATTTTCCTCAAATTACCGATAATATAACTAATATTCTGATCTGATTTCTCACAGATGTATAAAAAATATCGTTAAAAAGAAGAACAAAACATATTGTTCAGTTCTTAATATTTTTTATGCATCTACTTATATTTATTGATATAAGTAGTTTTTCTAAGTTTTATTTGTGATCTATCACTTCACATAGTAAGTACACAGCGTTACGATAGAATTAGACTATCTATAACAAAAAATAGATTTATCCATTATAATTCTTAAATAAATTTTGTTTATATAAGGTTTGAAAATCAAAATGTGTAACAAATATAAATCTATTAAGTGGAAGTCGACCTTTTTATCTATATCGTTTTCCCTAATTTAGCGCTAATTTATATATTTGTTTTCATTTGCATTTATATGTGAACATTTTAATTAGTGTGAAATTTTAAAATTACCCAATAATTTAAAGTTATGTTAAAATGTTTTACCTCTTCAAAGAAGAGGAAAAGTAAAAGTTATAAAAAAATCTATAAAGCTTCAAAATTTTAACGAACTATATGGTAGGTAATTAGATTTTGTTAATATATTTTAATCAATTATTCAGTATAATTATCTCTATTAAGTAGTTTAATGGTTCATCACATTTCTAACTGCCAAAGCATATTCCTTATATTTATGTTTGATATTTTTTTCGCCTTTCTATATCAAAAAATATACTGATATCACTACTTAACTAAAACAATATACCTATATATTTGGTAACTGTTTATATTTCCTATTTTAAATTGAAACAAATAATGTGTTAAATGAACACTATTAATTATATTTGGTTCATCATATTTATAACTACCCAAGCTAATGGTGTCATATATTTGTTTGCAACTTTTCCCACTTATTTTTATAGTAGGTTTTATTATGATATATTCATTATACAGTAAACAAATATTTCTTATCTGGTTTGGTATGGTAGTTTAAAAACCCTAGCTAATACTAACTATATATAGTTATCTGACTGTGGACGAATGTTTATCATACTACTTCTTAATAGAGTCTATTTAGCTCGATCGTTGGTTTAGAAAACTAACATGCCATGTTTTTAGTTTTTCTCGATATATTTATTTTTAATAATTAAGGTTTACACTTACATATGTTTTGTTTTTGTACCAGAAATGATGGGTTACCATCTTCCTTTATCTCTTGGCGAAACCAACGTCAGACGCCGTAAAGTCATTACGAAAAGCAAATTTATGACTTGGATGGAATGTAACAAGAAGTACGAAAATGGTCGAAACCTTCTATACACTGAAGTTCCTACTAAATTTGTGTGGAATGCCAGACTTAAAGAATGGAGACTTAGAAAACGCGATGTTGGTAAATCCGGTGTACTTAAAAAATGTCCTATTGAAGATTGCAAGATTTTTTACTTGTGGTTATTGTTGCACATTGTAAGAGGTCCTAGATCTTAAGACTGTTGATGGTGTTACTCATCCCATATTCAGAGACGCTTGTCTTGCTAGAGCATTTGTCCCATTTGAAGATCAATGATTTCTTTATCTTTTTACGTATTCAGTAGTTCGTTTATTTATAATTATTTTGATTTTTTATATCATTTTGGCTTTTATGTTTACAAAAAAAAAATCAATAACAATATGCTTTTGACGAAAAGTGAAATGGAAAAAATTTTCATTACTTCATATTCTTTGCCCTTTATATTCAAATTATTAACTAAATATTAGGGAATTACTTTGTACAAAAGTTACAACTATATGACACACCTTCAAATTACAACATACCGATAACTTCGTTGTAATTGTATACGGATAACAACAACAACCCTTATAAATTTAATGGGCCATCACATATATTCTGCTGCTCATCTAATCATGAAAGTAATATAGTATGTAGGGTTTATATTAGCAAATCAAACCCATTATTCCTCTAAGTATCATTTGTGTCTGTTTATATAGTATAAACCATGGGCCAATTGTTCAGTAGTAAACGCAAATTATATAAATTGGCTCATACACTATTGTATGAATATATATTTGATCTACCCATAAAGTTATAGGTAGTTATTTAACAAAGTCATTATATTGTTGTAACATTTATGATAAACTGTCATTCTCTATTTATTTCCAATTTTTTCTTTATGCAGTAACTCATCGATACTTAATTTTAATATAGAATATTTGCATCAATACTATTAAGGTATGTGTACAACTATAATGGAATATTTTTGTATATTTATAGCATTAAATGTACGATGTGTTTAAAGGACATATATCTAAGTATTTATTCGTACGATATTTAACAATACCATATGAATTCCAAATTATGTTCTATTATTTTTCAGTGATTTTTTAATTTCCTTAAATGTTCGAGACGTTGTTATAATAATATTCACTTTACTATCTTGAGTATCTTACCTATATTCGCTAAATCCTACATCATCAGAGAAAAAAATATTGTTCGGCACTATTTAAGTAAGATTTCAGAAGGCCTACAGTAAAGTTGCTAATTACTATTGTTTGATATTATGTTTGGTTACAACTACATTTCAGATTTGAACACTCATACCTCAGACTAGAATATTCGAGTTAAGATTGTTCGTAAGTGGAAGGAATGGATTTAACTTGACGGTGTCACTCTAATGCTTATTTTTTCGGACACAAAGGTTACTTCAATATAATATATTACTATATGAATTTATTTTTTTGTTGCTTATACGACTGAACATTATTATATTGCTCATAAAACTTATTGTTTGTATTGTGTTAGGGACATACTATAGAAGCAAGAGTGAACAAAAATTCATTGATCATTATGATTGTTTGTTGGTTGAAAATCAATGGTATGATATTGAAGATTTTGGAGTAATCCTCAGCCGTGAAGACAATTCAGCAACAACGAGTATTCATCTAATGTTGTTTATTGCGTCTACAGTCGTCACAAAGATTGAGAAATTTGCAAGTTAATATCTGTCTACTTTTGAATCCATTTAACTCAATATGCTTATGTATAAGAATTTTTTATTATATTTGCAGCTTACGAAACTAGTGCAATGGGAAGACGATTTGTTTTTTGCCAAATTTTAAATTTAAGTATTTAAATTCTGTATTTTTTATGTTTTATGGTAACTTATTATGCTATAATTCTTTGATATAACGATGTCTGAGTATTTTCTGTTGTGTTATTCGTTTTATTTTAAAATCCAGATAATCACATACAATTTTTGTGATACATATAATCACATAAATATATAGAACATGTGTTGATAACTACACTACAAAGCGTATGCATGCTACGGAATAAACAATCATTACGTCAGCTTTTTTTTTTTACTTCTCAATACTAATCATTATCGTCTCGATAATCGATTGGAGTTGCATGCAATGAAACCATATAATAACACGAATAAAATGATGTATAACTGAATGATACTAATCAGTCTTTATGGCAATGAAACCATAGAATAAAATGATTTATATAGATATATATATATATAATTAATTAATTTATATATTTGATATTCTTTGATAATATTATAAGATATGTTAGATTTATATGTAAAAAATTTCTAAGTTTTAACTATAAAAAATCCGTGCGTACTTACGATTTAGGAAGATGTAATAAATAAATTTATAGGCATATTCTATAACTAATGCTAAATAGATATGTGAGATACTAGACACTTTTTTTTTCCATGGTAATCATTACACTAAAGATTAATGCATTTTATATTTCTATTAAAGATAACCAATATACTTAAATGAATCGTCACCATTTATTGTTTCTCTCAACTGCATTATATCGAAATAACTACTAGCGTCTTTTATATATCATATCATTAAAGATCTTCTCTCTTTTTTTCCTCAAAAATCGCTAACAAATTTTCAAAGAAACAAAATCACTTAGTCAATTTTTTGTTCTGAGATAATGTCTTACTACAATTTGGTATCGCATATCAACCCGTCTAAAGATAACTATGTTATTCGTGTGATGATATACAAGCGATGGATCGTCAAGGATATGTATGGACAAGATCAACTTGAATTCATATTAGTCGAAGAAGAGGTTTGTGTTAAAAAGAATAACTAGATTTTATACCTATTATTCATTTTCAACCTTTTTTGTTGTTAATAACATAATTTCGATTTACGTGTTTTAATGTTTGGTTTGTATAGAGCAACAAAATATATTCAACTGCTTACAATTTGGTGCATGATTACTACCTTCGTACATGTCAGGAAGGTGACTGGTTCGAATTTAGCGAATTTCTTGTGAGAAACACCGACTAGAACAACTGGGTTAAGAGACTTACAAATCATCACTACAATCTTGTCCTGACCAGACATACCAAGGTTGATCCACATCGACCTCTCTCCAATTCACTTTTTCTGGATGTGAAGGAATTTGAACAAATATTGGAAGGCAAACTTGAAAAATCTGTTCCGATTGGTAATTTATTTTCTATTTTTTTGTTATTTACCATATTACCAGTCATATATCAATATGATTTAATTGATTACCATTTTCCATAATAGTTTGATTCTTAGTTGTTAACTTCCATTTATTTAACAGATTTGGTTGGGTTTTTAGACTATGTTCTGTTCTGAATGTTTAATCGATTTCTACCAATACGAGACGATTATCTGTTGAATTCTATCTCTGAAACACAAGGTTAATACATTTGGCATAGGCATTACATGTATTTTGCAAGATGATATTGATATATTTCATATTTACAATTTTGTGCAGAAATGTTGTCATTAAGTGTGTTGCAATTAACGGCATGGCAACTACCTTTGTGAACAAATGGGATGCTAGAACAACCAATCTAGTATTTTGTCTTCTTAGTGAATGGAGAATTGATAATTATAAAGGTTAGTATAGTTGCAATTAAATCAAATAGTTATACATAGTTACAGTTTTTTATATATATAAATATTGTACAGATTTTATACACATATTTCCACATTTTATAAGAGAGAATGTTGTTAGAGACTGTGGTGGTATGTCGCGATTACTGTTCAACCCATAAATAATTGAGGTTTAGAACTTTATGTTCATGTAAGTTTCCAGTCGTTTTATATTTTCGATCGCTATATAATGTACCAGTTATATTAACATTTCTTGGCATTTATATATTTATTCAGGTTTGGACTTACCGATATGTACTTGAAGATCAAAGCTGCAAAGGGTAACAATGCATAACATTTAGACATTTTTATTTCTGGACAATCTATTATCGTTATGGAAGTGATGTCCTTCCTTTATGTTTGTATTAACGACTTTATGTTTAAGTATACTAAACATCTTTATATTATTTATGTGATATTATATTAAATATATTTGATATTTCGTGTTTCTACTTATTGTGTGCTTATTGCTTTTTAATTATGTTTGAGTTTATTAACTGTAATTAATTTGAATTTTGCATTTGTTTGGCCAGTTTAGTTTTTATATGTAATAAATCTTTTATTGGATTTTTTCTATTGGGGTGGATTTCAATGATGTGGGCTTATAATAACAGGCATTTAACAAATTTGCTTTGTTGTCGTGTTTGCTTTAGTATACATGGATTATTTAGTATTGGGTCTGATGTGTTGATTGAATTCGGTTTGAATTAATTTAACAATAGTTGAATTTAAAGTAAATATTGGATTGTATTATATATAACGATGAAATCTCGTTCATAACGATGCTGTCAAACGTAACTTAATTTGTTTTAAGCACATAAGATGTTCGGAATGAAAACAGTCAAATATAACTTGATATTGAACAGTCTCGAATTATCCTATAAATTAAATCATTTTAGAGAAGAGTTCCAACTCAATAAAAAACAAACACATCTTCTAAACTATTCTTCTGTCCTATTTTTCTGATATACGCACAAAAATTATATGTACATCAAGAATACTTTTCGATTTGATAAATTATGATTCCGTATTCATCAATTGTTATTTGTGTGCGTCTATTTAGGATCAGATCAGAAGAAATAGTTTATTTGACTGTTTTTAGTGTTTTATGTGTGGGTGAAGATAAAATTACTTGTCAGTGCTAACTTCGACATGAAATACACCGTGAGTACTTTCTACCAAATAAAATAGAGAGTATTAAATATTTCGTGTAGAAGTGATGACCATTTAATATATTAATTTTGTAAACCAAATTTAGTGTGAGTGAAAATAAAATTACTTGTCAGTTCTCACTTTGACAGGAAGTATACCGTGAGTACTTTCTACCAAATTGAATAGAGAGTATTCACTGCATACTTCTTGTAGCGTGAGATACAAGAAATATATAACTTTTGTAAAGCAAATTGTGTATAAAATATATCACATTAGGTAGAAGTCGATATGTGTTTCTTAAACGTTTTCCTATTTAGTCGCTATTTTAAAAATTGCATTTTCATTTGGTTTTAATTGAAAGCATTTATTTGAAAATATAATATTTATGTTTGTCAATTGTATTTCAAAATCAATTTTTTCTTTTATTTTTTAAATTATATTTTTTCGGAGATATTAGTTTTATAATCATTGTATATGTAATACAACTATTGATTCATTATTAGGTTTTAAAAAATCGTATATTTAGTAAAACTAAAAATATTTTTCTTATGTTGTCCAATATAAGATTGGTATATAATAATATGTTATTTACATAAATTTTACGCACAAGATCCTTTTCATGTGTGCACAACCTTAATGGGCCTGTCATATCAATATTATCCTCATATAAACTCCAAACTTCTTGGGGCACGCCGGCTTCTACAGGAGGTTTATCAAGGACTTCTTAAAGATAGCCCGGCCTTAAACAAGGTTCTTGTGCAAAGAAGTAGAGTTCATGTTCGATGATGAATGCGTGGAGGCGTTCTTTAAGATCAAAGAGGCTCTAGTCAGTGCACCGATCGTTCCAGCTCCTTACTGGTCTTTGCCATTTGAGGTGATGACAAACACATCAAACTATGCTGTGGGAGCTGTCTTGGGGCAGAAAAAGGATAAAAAGCTTCACGGGATCTACTACGCCAGCCGCACATTGGACTCGGCTCAAGAAAAGTACGTAACCACCGAGAAAGAAATGCTGCCATCGTGTTTGCATTTGATAAATTCAGGAGCTATCTTGTTGGATCAAAGGTCATAGTCTACACGGATCACACAGCTTTTAGGTACCTCATGACCAAGAAAGACACTAAGCCGAGGCTTCTCAGATGGGTTCTTTTGCTTCAAGAGTTTGATATGGAGGTACTTGACAAGAAAGGTATTGAGAATGGAGCTGCCGACCATCTCTCACGACTAAGAGTTGAATCAAAAGTACCTCTGGATGATGCATTACCCAAGGGATATCTTATGTTAGTCAAGTCTTACTTGGAGGTAGAGGAGGCCAATACGATCAGAGAGAGGAGCCTCCCATGGTTTGCGGATCTTGTGAACTACTTTTCATGTGGTTTAGAGCCACCAGAGTTGGATTCTTACCAGAGGAAAAAGTTCTTTAGAGATGTGATGAGGTATCATTGAGATGAGCCGTATTTATACGTGCTTAACAAAGACCATCTCTATAGAAGATGCTTAGCTGAAGAGGAGATTCACCCTGTGTTGCAAGAATTCCACGGTTCAGCATATGGTGGGCACTTAGGTGCTTTCAAGACAGTGGCCAAGGTTCTACAAAGTGGTTTTTGGTGGCCGACTATATTTAAAGATGCTCAGAGTGTTGTCTCAAGGTGTGAGTCATATCAGAGGCACGGTAACATATCCAAAAGAAGTGAAATGCCTGAAGACCCGATTTTTGAAGTAGAAGTCTTCGATTGTTGGGGCATTGACTTCATGGGTCCCTTTGTAAGCTCTTACATGAATCAATATATACTTTTTGCTGTGGACTATGTGAGCAAGTGGGTAGAAGCGGTTGCATCTCCGACCAATGACTCCAAAGTGGGTGTCAAGCTCTTTAAAAGCACCATTTTCCCAAGATTTGGAGTTCCCAGGGTGGTGATCAGTGATGGGGGTAGCCATTTCGTCAATAAAACTCTTGAGAGTCTGTTAAGGAAGCACGGTGTGAAGCACAAGGTGGCTAGCCCTTATAACCCACAAACAAGCGGTCAGGTGGAGGTCTCAAACCGTCAGATCAAGGCAATTTTGGACAGAACTGTGAGCTCATCTAGGAAAGATTGGAGCAAGAAGCTGGATAATGCTTTGTGGGCTTACAGAACCGCTTACAAGACCCCCATTGGAACCTCACCATTTAACTTACTATATGGGAAAAGCTGTCATTTACCGGGTGAGTTAAAGTACAAGGCTTTGTGGGCAGTAAAACTTTTGAACTTTGACATCAAGACGGCTCAGGAGAAGAGGGTTGTATAGCTTCACGAACTTGAAGAGATTCGTTTAGATGCTTTTGAGAGCTCTAAAATCTACAAGGAGAAAACCAAGGCGCTTCATGACAAGAAGATACACAAGCGAGGGTTCAAAGAAGGGGACCAAGTGCTGTTGTTTAACTGAAGACTTAAGCTATTCCCTGGGAAGCTAAAGTCTAGTTGGTCTGATCCGTTTAGAGTTCTTGAAGTGAGACCGTATGGAGCCGTTGTCTTAGAGGGAAAAGATGGTAATGGTTTTGTTGTGAACGGTCAAAGAATCAAGCACTATCTTGTGTCTGAAACAAGAGAGGGAGCTACCTCATTCCCTCTTCTTGAACCCGAAACTGCCTGAAAAGGTAAGTAAAGTCAAACTTAGAGACGTTAAACAAAGTGCTCTTGGGAGACACCCCAAGCTTATCCTTGTATATATTTCATTTTGATCTTTCTTTTTTTTTTTCAAGCTTTTTAAAGGGTTTGTTAAGTATTTCAGGTCTAGGCAGCGTTCTAAGTGTGACTCTTGACAGAACGAATGCAAGAAGGCTTGTAAAAGACACGGCCTTGTGTTTTAAGACAGGAGTTTTCATAGCCTCGGTATCGACCCTCGGCATAATCATGCCTTGGTCACCTTTTACCGAGTGAACACTTGAGAACCTCGGCTAAACTCCTCGTCTTGTTAACACCGGGGCCGTGTGGTGAAAATATGGAGATTGTACAATGACTAAGTGTGGGGGAAGAACCCTGGTGTAAATACCTTGGTATAAAATTACTGAAGGTTGATGTTCAAACGGTCAAAAACCTCGATCTGAGGCCGCGACCTGTTTACACCGAGGCCGAGTCGCTTATTCCCTCAAGCACCAAGTGTTCTGTGTTAAAACGAGTGACCTCGACATGATGTCCTCGTGCTGGAGCATGCCGAGGTGCCTGGTAACGAGACAAGAACACTTGGGACACTTAAGTCAAAGAAGAAGGCTTAAGCGGTCAATGGAAAAGACTTGAGGGCCAAGAAAATTTATGTGTTAGCATGAGCTCTAAGTCCTCGGTCTGGTGCCCTTGGGGTGGAACACATCAAGGCCGCTCGTGTCAACACAAGAAAAGTGAGTCAAGACCGTACGGCCAGCTTCTTATCCACACCGCCGCCATTTGAGAGCTTTGAGCGGCAAAATGGGTTTAAAAGCGCGCTCAGTACAATTTTGAGCGCGGTCAATGGCTGGAGTCTTAACAGTGCCACAACAGTCCAAACGCCAGCTGGAAAGGAGACTCCAGCCCATACCTGCTCCCATACCGAGCCAAAACGCAGAGTCTGCCTTCTTCACTCTTTTCTTGCATTTCACGCATACAAATCTCTCATTTCTCATCAGTATCGCACGATTCCAAGTGTTCTGAACTCATTGGAGTGTTATCTAATCCTGCATACGCATCTCACTGAGCTTGAATTTTGTGTTCCAAAAGGTATTACATTATAAAGAACTCACCTCTCTCCATTATCGTTTGCGAGCTTTATTGTTTGTAAAATGTGGAATCGATTCTTTTAGGCTGTTAAAAACCTTGGGACCAATTTTAGAAATTCCATCAAGATAGACAACACATGAAAAACCAGTTCTTGCGCTGAAAATCGTTTGTTCTTGAGTTTTTAAAATTCACGAGAAATTGTACTTTAAATCTACTTTATTGGTGAAATGGGTTTCTCAGCTGAGCTGTTTGCTTTTCTCTGAGATTAGTGGCCTTTTGATCACTTTGAGCCTGAGAAACCATTGAACCATTCTTTTTAAGAGAAATTTCTGTTCTTTCTCATTCTCTTGCAATTAATCTTATCACAATACTCGGTGCTCACTCTTTCTTTGAGGATTTCTCTTGCAGATGACTGAGAGAACAGGCGCTTTAGCACAAGGGAAAGAAGTTCAGAGGAAAGCCAGTAAAGGAAAGGCTATGGCCTCGGCAAAAATTGGAAGAACAAGCAAGAAATCCTCAGCAAGCACCAAAGGAACTGAGGGCGAGCCAGCTGCAAAGCGTGCAAAGAACAGCGAGCTCACGCTTGCACCTGTGCCTGTGCTAAAAAGGAAAGGAAAGCAAGTGGCTTTGGAACCTGATGAGGAAGAAGTTGGGGTCGCGGTTGAAAGAGAAGCTGCACTTGAGCATGAGGCCGAGTGTGATGAAGGAACAAAGAGAGGGCCAAAAGCCGAGCCTGAAGAAGATCAATTTCCAACCACTGGGGAGTACTTGGATCATTTTAACACGGTGAGAGTGGCTCAGGGTCGGTTCCCTTGTATTGAGTTGCTGAGGAAGCTTGAGATACTTGATGATGTTACGCTCATCTTCCAAAACATGGGCTTGGCATCGTTCTTCGAGATGAGTGATGTTGCTTATGAAGGGATAACTCAGCAGTTCCTGGCCACTCTGGAGGTGTTCATGTACCCCAAAAGAGATCCCAAGCGCTCACATGGGAGAGGTTTCGGTCACATTGAGTTGGAAATGGATGGGATCAGCTACAAAGTGAGTTTCAAAGAGGTGGATGAGATTTTTGGCTTTGTAAGGAATGAAAGCTCTCTGGAAAAATTTATGTATCCGAAGGAGTAGATAGCTGCTCTATGGGAGACCGTCGCCTTTGGACCGTATGTTGGAGGCAAGAGCAAAACAAGCGGTATAAGAAATCCGGCGATTAGATACGCCAACCGAGTCTTGGCATGCATGTTCTTCTCAAACTACAACCCCGGGGTCATTCACCTGAATGAACTAGAAATGCTAGGTCTTGGCCTGAAGCCACTCATCTCTCACACGAAGAACAAGAAAGAATTTGAAGGGCCGATATATGTGCCTTTTCTAGGCGCGTTATTTGCTATTCAGATGCTCACTTACAGGCACAATGTGTTGTGTGACCGAAAGAAGAGAGGCACCAGGCGGCTTCAGAACGGTTGGGTGGTGACAGAGATCCTGAGAGCAAGAGGGTTTGTATTCCCTGATACCAAAGCCAAGGCGAGCCTCATTGATGAACAATACTTAAGCAAGAGTGGTTTCTTGGAAGGTAAGGTAGGGAACAGATGGGTTTATAACTTCACGCTGCTACACAGAGATGGCATGCAAGTTCTGCTGCCTAACCGAGCCCTCACAACGTTACAAGAGAGACGCAATGTCTCATTCTACTTGATTAAGGATCAGCTATACAACCCCCTCATCGATCCACCATTGCGCAAGAGCATGAAAGAAGAGAAGGCCGAGTCTAGTAGCCGATGGATGTGAGAATGAGGAGCCAAGAGTCACTGAAAGACGAATGGGAGCAGGCCGATACCACTTTGATCCCTATGTTTGGGGAGAGCCTGAATATCACACGAGGAAGTTGTATTCAAGGGTTAACGGTCTCCAAAAATGGTGCAAGTGGCAAGATAAGACGATTCACAAGCTGGTGGATTGTGTGAGGAAGCTAAAGAAGAAATTCAAGCAACTTACCGCGCCTTCATCACCTGATAAGAACTCGGCAACCTCAACTGCACCGGTCACACAAGAAGAAGTTGGTGAGAGCTCAAATGCGTGAAATCCCCAGTTTCCACCAAGCAAAGAGGACTGGATCGATCCGGCCACGGCGTTACAGCCTTATTCATCGGAGAGCAGCCCACCAAGGGCAAACCTAAACCCTCAAATCCCTCGTACTACGTGGAATCAGACCTCAGCGAATGAGGTAAAGACTTCAAACCCTTGTAAATATGCATTATGTCTATATCATCTTGCATAAGTCTTGTTTTTTTTTACTTCTCTCACACGCTTTTATAACACAGGGAACTGTGTTAGTTAAGTGTGGGGGAGGAGCTTTGTGTCTTCTAATCTTGTTTTCTGTGCTCTTATTTACCTTTTGCAGTTTGAGTTTCATATAGTTTAGTGCATACAAAAAATCAGAAAATTTTCACAAAAAATGCTCATTCAAGTTGCATTTCACATTTTAGGATCCAATCTAGTTGCATCATATAGGATTGCATTAATGCAGGGGAGTGATGATATGTTTTTCCTTGAGAGATCATTCGCTTTGAGTACTTTATTTCCATGTCTGTTGGTTCCTTGTTGCATGCTAGACTTGGAACGATTTAAATCTGAGAAGCAAACTTGAAATTGAACTCGGCTGTAATAAGTGAGAACCTCTGAACATGACTTGTAAATATCTCTTGATGCATAGTTTGAGTATTTTTGTGGTTACATTTACACATATTTGAGCTAGAACCTTGTTTTGCCGCTCTATTACTTAGCTCAAATAGCTTATTCCACCTTTGGATCAGTTCCTCACCTTGAACCGATCCTTCTTTCAAACCTAATGAACATAGGGTGTGAAATGTGAGGCCACCTTGGATCTGAGCTTAGCAGAACGTGTTAGGTTTAGAACGACAAGAGCAAGTCTCGAAGAGTGTTTAGTTCCCACGACAAGGGACTATTAGGTCTAGGCTGTGAATGAGTGAGAAGGAAAGATGTTCTTGAGTGATTTTCAAGAGAATTCATCTTTGAGAGGAAAGAAAGAGTGTGTCAAAATGAGAGAATGAGGAATGAGGGTTTTTGAAAAGAAAAAAAAAAGAATTTGGATTTGGATCTTGTGTTTTTGAAAAGAAAGAAAAGCTCTGAGTGTCTTAAAGAAAGAGTCTAACACCTGAGAAAAGAAAAGAAAACAAAAGAAGCCAAATGGCTCAGGTGATTGAAAAAGAAAGCGAGAGGTTAGACGTCCAAAGTTGTGAAAAGAAAGAGCTAAGTGAGAAAAGAAGTTCCCAAGCCGAGAGTCTTAAAGAAAGAAAATCCCTTTTGAGAGATGAAAGTGAGTGAATGAGAGTTGTGATGTTCATTTTGATAGAGTGTGAGTTAGAGTGCCTTTGGGTAAGGGAGTGAGCTGAGGCTTGCTTTTGTATGCGCCCAGTGCTCTTTACCTTTAGCATTCTGCCGAAGCTCTGATCGTTCATAGAGAGATCCTTGATTGCTTTGAACCCTGCATGTGCATTTTCATTTGAATGAGATCATTTTCATCTCATAGCCTCATCCCGTAGCCAAACATCTCTCACTTGAACTTGCATCACTAGATTCAATTGGTAAACGCTTAATGAATGTTAAAGAGCCGTGTCATATGAAGAGTTTGTGGAGATCGTTTGTTGAATCTTGAAAATCAGAGTAGATTCTTGCATTGCACTAGGAATTGGCAACTTGGAATCTGAGTCTCTTTGCGATTGTATCTCTCTCCCATAAGGAACATTAACTCCCGTTGCATCTAACCTCTTTCTCTCATTTGCTCTTTTTGCTTGAGGACAAGCAAAGGACAAGTGTGGGAGAGTTGATATGTCTATAATTTGCATCATTTAGGCTGCAGTTTAGAGTCCAAATCATGTGTTTTCTCATTCATTTTAGGTCTTTATGCATCAAATTAGGCTTTAGGGTTTGCATTAGGTCCCAAAGAGTTTTGCATGGTTTGGAGTCTTTATCAGGTGCTTTGGAGGCTATTTGCAGTTCAAGAGGTGTGATCAGGAGTTGAAATGGTGAAGAAAAGGATTAAAAATGGTGAAAACCGCTTAAAGGAATTTCTCGGGAAAAGCATGTACCGGCTGGATCAGTTTATCGGCTAAAAATGCCATCGGGTGGTTTTTATCGGCTAAAAATCAGTACCGGATGAAAATTCTATCGAATAAAGTTTTAAGCCGAGACGGGGAATTTTTATCGGCTAAAACGCTTACCGCAGTACGCGTTTCTCGGATATTTTCCTTACCGTAGGAAGCATTTCCCGACTAAAATCTATTTTCACCCGCGCGCATCAAAGATTGCAAATCCGGGGAATCTTCTGGTCCGAATCAGATAACGGGGTCTTCACCAAAGTTGGAGATAATCAAGTCAAGATCCGAGAACAGTTAGAATCACAGAATTATGAGCAGTAAGTAGAGAGATATCGGCACTGGGAGACACACCTGTCTCACATGCATTCAAAAGCTGATCCAATGTTTCAAATATTACAAGGGACGATGCCTTTTTAGCTCGAATCAGTTTACAGAGCCTTCATCAATATTTGAGATCTCTGAGTGCTTTTTCCAGAACACCTGAGGTCATACAATTTAGAGCTCTGGCCTGAAAGATATCGTCTCCGGAATAGACGTTGGTCTAAAAGCATGATTTCCTGCCGTTCCGATGCGTTGAAAAGATGAGCAATCTGGGGAGCCTTCCAATTCCCAAGCTCCGACGGTTGCTTCCCCAAAGTTTGAGCTGAATGAGTAATCTTGATCCTGGAATTGGTTTCAAGTCATTTGGAGTCGTGTGCTGAAAGTTATTGCAACCGGGAGACAAGTTGATTGGTACAAGCCTAAAGAGTTGCAATGCGCGCTAAGTGTTTATGCGAGCCTCAACATCATTCCCTCGATATTTCTTAGGCCGAGGATCGTCCCTTGAACCTATTTGGACGAGACCTCGTGCTAACTCCCCGGTATATCAAGACCGAGGCATGCATGCTATAGAAGCGAAGCTGAAAACGACTAAGTGTTGGACATGACCCTCGGCTTCAAGACCCCGGCATCGCATGTCGGACTTCATCTGCCTTGATCCCTCGACTACCAAGCCCCTCGGCATTGCATGCCGAGGCCCCTTGTCACAATTCCCGATTCAAGAACAAGCTAACTCAGAGAATGCACGTGAAGATAGATTGAAGGCTAGGGTTCATGCATGTTCTTGACGTGTTCATCATGAGATCTTCATCCTGATCTTTGCTCACATGTACCCCTCGACATCAAGACCTCGGCTTCACTCTCTCATACACCGAGGTGCTCACCCGACGACCCAAGAAGAGCGCTCAGTACCCGGTTTGTTCCGGGCTGACCCGCAACACTTAGCCTTCACTATAAATAGTTTTTAGGACCAAAAACCTAAGGGATCTTTTATCTTATCTTATCTCCTACCTGTTTTTAGCTTTGAGAACTTGCCTCTTTTGTGAAACTTGATTATTCTAATCCGATATCTCGTTTTCACGTAAAGTTCTTGTTCTCTTTCATTTTTTTATTCACCAACATCAAAGCTTCTAATCATGACTAGCTTCACGTCTTGAAAAAGATTTAGTGAGCTTTTTATGATTAGTGAGTAGTCCTCTTAAGAGGGTTTAGATAGGTAGATTAGGGTGCTTTCATGATAGATTAGCAAGTTTAGGGGTGTAGTCTTGCATGTTTCCTTCTCTAACCGATTAGATCTCTAAGCTGGATCCATGAACATCACATGCGGTCCAGATCTAGGACATGTCTCGCATCAAAAGTGTTTGTAGAAATGTATGAACCAATCCGTTAGAGGTTTAAGAGTCTTTCATCATGAGAGTGATAGTTTGTTCTTCCTAAATGACTCATTGAACTGGATCTTAAAGCTTACTGATTCATGCTTCTCAAAAGGGATTTTGGAATGAAAGAGGATTAGTTTAGATGTTTAATACCTTCAAGAGAGGATTAACCTATCATTGAGTTCATGGTAAATGAAGTTGCTTGATAATATTGATTCATTAACTCGCTAGTTTAGCTTGAAAGCACCCGAGTCTTTTATCCTGTCTAAAGCCTCTGCCTTTATCATCTAATATCATCATCCGATCATTTTCTTAGTTTACTTGTTGTTATTTGCATCTTTATCTAGCTTAAATTTCATTGCTTGTTTCATTTCTGTTCTTTCTTGCATCTTAAGTAGATTAAACACCAAAAACCTTTTCTTGATCAACTTGACTTAAGTTAATAAGCAATAAGCATCATAGATTAGTGCCTCTCCACAAGTTTGGTTTGATAACCCCTTGTACTACACAGACAGGGAACTGATACCTCTATAAAGGCTGAAAAGTCTTAGCTATCACTCCTTCTCTCCTTTATTGAGAAAAGAGTATGAAAAGTCAAACTTAGTGACTTAGAACAAAGTGCTCTTAGGAGACACCCCAAGCTTATCCTTGTATATAGTTCTTTCTTGCTTTCTTTTGCTGTTTTTAGGATTTCTTGATGTTTTGCCTAAGTGTGGACAGGGTCTAGAGAGGTTTAATTGCAATATTAAGGAGCATGGCAAGGAGAGATACAAGATCGCTGGAGGTTTGCATTCATATCGAGCATGTTCTTGTCGATATTTCGCTCAGTGCAACATGCTTCAAATTTCCGAGCAAAAATCGATCAGGATATCGACCAACTGGACCTCCGTGTGGAGCAAGAAGAGATGAAATAACACAAAACACCGAGCTGATGATGGTCGATATTTTGGTCGATATTGAGAGCTTAAAATACCGAAAGAATATCGATCATATTATCGACCAGAAGCATGTCGATATGAACATGGTGCACCCTGGTGTCTAGTGCTCCATAGGACGGTTCAGGCAAAGTCGAAGCTCCAGCCCCATCTCTAAGTCCTTGAGAAGATACCACTCCAACTTGTAAATAGAATTTTGCATTTTTCTTTTCCATTTTGTACTTTGTGTTTGATTTACATTCCTCCTTTATGCTTTTATAACACAGTGGACACTGTTATTTAAGTGTGGGAAAGGGGTTTAAGATTGCTATTCATGTTTGCTATTGTTCTTATTTTACGTTTGCATTTTGAGTCTGCATCTATTTGCATAGAAAAACCAAAAAAAATTGAAAAATCTGAAAACTTTTCACAAAAAGTTCATTTAGTTGCATTCACATTTAGGATTGAGTCTAGATTTGCGTAATCATATAGGTTTGCTGATGGGCTTGCGGGCCTATGGTTTGTCTTTAACAAGCCCTTTGGTCCTCAACAAGTTTTAAATTTATAAAACCCTAGTGTTTTCAAGTGCACAGATGTATGTTGTAGGACTTAGGGTGTTGATTCAAAGGGAGGATGTCTAATCTGCAAGAAACAACAAACTGGGAAAGTAAGAAAAGTCATAAACTCATGGGATTTGGGGTTTTTGGTTAAGAATCCTAAACTAAACCTAATCTAATGTTCACAAGTAACAAGATGTAATGCAAATGAATTGTTAAAAGACTATCTAAACTCAAACTATAGACTCTAAACTCATAGGTGGCAATTTAGACTTTTCCGGTTTACCCTGATCGATGTTTGGTGGGATTTCCAATTAGCTACCGGGGGATTTACCTTCATCTGTTTCTGGGATCTGCATGGAACTATAATAGACATATGTATGATTAACCAACTCTCGCCATCTTAATCAACTAAACTCAGAGCTGACAATTAACTCTCGCTCTCATGCACGAACTAAGATCATGCATTAAATATTGAAGTCGTCTCCTCACATCTTCTCTACAGGTATCTCTCGACTCCTATGTTGACTATGTTCTTCTGAAGCTAGGTATGGATGATCTAATACAACACTCTTGTGGCTCTGATCGATCCTAGGCTTAGAGAATAGGTCATGAATCTACTCTCATGCAATATGAACAACTTAGAAGAGATGAGATCCAGAATATGGTTTAAAAACTTAGAGATCCTAAACGATATGTATGTCTATCGAAAACTCTTCAAACAACTTGTGCGACTTGGAACTTGGTGTTGACCGTCTCGCATGCCCAAGTCGCACAAAACTCTCTCTTGCACGTTCTGAACTCTTCTTCTATGCTGCGACCTGGCCTGATCTCCGAACAACCCGCACGTCCAGCTCGGTGTAAACAGCGAGTATGTGTGCGCCCTGGGCTCTTCTTAGTCTGTCTCGCAGGTACTAGGCCGCACATTTTAAACCTTGGACCACCTGTTTGCTTCTTCTCAGCGTGCGGCCTGGTCTTCTTTTGTTTCAACTCGCAAGACCAGGTCGGGTTGTTCAGCGAACTTTAGTGCGTTCTGGGACCTTCCCTGTCTGTCCTGCATGACTAGGCCGTACATTTTAGCACTTGAACGCCTCAGGTTCTTTTCCTGGTGTGTGGTTTAGGCTGTTCCTTGATCCGTCTCGCATGACCAGACCAGTGTAAACAGCGAATACTTCTGCGACTCGGTCCCTCCTTGGTTCAAGCCGCATCGCCATCTCGCATTGATCACAGCCTTGAACGCCTTGGACTCTTTCTCCTGGTGTGCGGCCTGGTCCCCTTTTGGTCTTTCTTGCATGCCCATGTCGGTGTAAGCAGCGAACATTAGTGCGGCCTGGTCTCACATGAATCCAACTCGCAGACCCAACTTGCAGAACACCAACACTTAGCATTTTTCATGGTCAAATATTCTGCTGCTATGTGAATGACTCGCAAGACCAAGTACGTGTTAACAGCGAGTTCTTGTACGAGTTGGTATATGGCCTGACTAAGCCGCACACCCAAGTAGCACACAGGCGTCCATCAAGTTTCCATGCCTTAAACCCTTTTCTCAGCCTTCTCACATGCTCCATTCCACTTTGTCCCTGAGCCATAGCCTCCAAAAGTTACCTGGGACCTGAGAACAACTCACAAAACCCATCAAAAGATCCTAAAACATAAAAAGAAAGAAAAGAAAAGATTAAAAGAACTATGTACAAGGATAAGCTTGGGGTGTCTCCCAAGAGCACTTTGTTTAATGTCACTAAGTTTGACTTTGAAAACCTGTTTAACAGGTTGGTGGATCATCAAGAGGAACTGTAGAAGCCTCCTCTCTCTTCTCAGAAACAAGGTAATGCTTGACCCTTTGTCCATTCACAACAAAACCCTTTCCATCTTTTCCCTCCAAGACCAATGCTCCATAGCTTATAACCTCTAAAACCCTGAATGGTCCTGACCATCTTGACCTTAACTTACCAGGAAAGAGCTTGAGCCTTGAGTTAAACAAAAGAACCAGATCTCCCACCTTAAACTACCTCTTGAGAATTTTCTGATCATGCCAGATCTTGGTCAGCTCCTTGTATATCCTTGCACTCTCAAAGGCATTGAGTCTGATCTCTTCAAGTTCATGCAACTGGAGTGGCCTCTTCTCTTGGGCTGTTTTAATGTCAAAGTTAAATATTTTAACAGCCCAGAGAGCCTTGTACTCAAGCTCTACTGGCAAGTGGCAGCTCTTTCCATAGAGAAAGTTGAAGGGAGATGTGCCAGTAGGTGTATTGAAAGCAGTCCTATAGGCCCAAAGAGCACCATCCAACTTCTTGCTCCAATATTTCCTTGAGTTGCTTACTGTCCTTTCTAAGATGGCCTTGATCTGTCCTCCAGAGTCTTGTTCAAAAAATGAGAACCTCCATCACTTATCACTACTCTAGGAACCCCGAACCTTGGAAAGATGGTGCTTTTGAAGAGCTTGACCACCACTTTAGAGTTATTGGTTGGGGAAGCAACAGCCTCAACCCATTTGGAAACATAATCCACAGCAACAAGTATGTACTGATTCCCATATGAGCTCACAAAAGGACCCATGAAGTCAATACCCAAATAGTCAAAAAATTCCACCTGCAAGATGGGATTTTGGGGCATCTCACTTCTCTTGGAGATGTTGCCTTGTCTTTGGCACTTAACACAGCTTGATACAACCACCTGAGCATCTCTGAACATTGTAGGGCATCAGAACCCTGATTGTAACACCTTGGCCACTGTCTTGAAAGCTCCTAAGTGACCTCCATAAGCTGAGCCATGACATTCCTGTAGCACTGGTTGCATCTCTTCCTCAGCTAAACATCTCCTATATAAGTGGTATTTGTTCAGCACATACAATAAGGTTCATCCCAATGATACCTTTGCACCTCCTTGAAGAATCTCTTTCTCTTGTAGGCATCTAGTTCAGGTGGCTCTACACCACAAGAGAGATAGTTAACAATGTCTGCAAACCAAGGTAAACTCCTCTCTCTTATAGCATCAGCCTGTTCAACCTCTAAGTAGGACTTCACAACCATTAGATGCTCTTCAGGAAGTGAGTCATCTAGAGGGACATCTGATTCCACTCTCAGCCTAAAAAGATGGTCAGCAGATCCCATTTCAGTGCCTTTCTTGTCCTGCACTTCCATATCAAATTCTTGCAGGAGTAGAACCCACCTCAAGAGTTTAGGCTTGGCGTCTTTCTTAGTCATGAGATATCTGAGGGCTGCATGATCAGTGTACACAATAACTTTTGATCCCACAAGGTAGCTTCTGAATTTATCAAATGCAAAAACTATGGCCAGCATTTCCTTTTCAGTGGTTGCATACTTTTCTTGAGAAGAATCAAGGGTCCTACTGGCATAGTAGATCACATGGAGTTTTCTGTCCTTCCTCTGGCCAAGCACAGCTCCAACTGCATAGTCTGAAGCATCTGTCATCACTTCAAAGGGTAATGTCCAATCAGGAGCCTGGACAATTGGTGCACTGATCAATGCCTCCTTGATCTTTTTGAAAGCTTCCTCACACTCAGCATCAAAGACAAATTCAACCTCTTTGCACAACAGCATTGTCAAAGGCCTAGCTATCCTTGAAAAATCTTTGATGAATCTCCTGTCGAACCCTGCATGCCCAAGGAAGCTTCTTATCCCCTTGACTGAATTTATAGCTTGCAGATTCACCATCACTTCCACCTTTGCTCTGTCCACTTCTATTCCAGCTTCTGAGACCTTGGCCCCAACAGTATTCCCTCTTGTACCATGAAGTGGCACTTCTCCCAGTTGAGAACCAAGATGTGCTCCTCACACATCTCCAGGACCTGAGACAGGTTAGACAAAAAAGAAGAGAAAGAGTGTCCATAGACTGAGAAGTCATCCATTAAGACTTCTACTTTCTCCTCAATCAGATCCGAAAAAATATACATCATACAACACTGGAAAGTAGCAGGAGCTTTGCACAGCCCAAATGGCATACGCCTATAAGCAAATGTCCCATAGGAACATGTGAATGTGGTCTTCTCTTGGTTTCTTGGATCTATTGGGATTTGAAAGAATCCAGAGTAACAATCTAGAAAACAAAAGAAGGGATGGTTTGCAAGCCTCTCTAGCATCTGGTGAATAAAAGGCAAAGGAAAATGGTCCTTCCTAGAGGCTGCATTAAGCTTTCTATAATCAATACACATCCTGCGGCCAATTATAGTTCTTGTAGCTATTAACTCATCCCTTTCATTCTTTATCACTGTCATTGCCCCCTTCTTGGGCACCACATGTACTGGTGAAACCCATATAGAGTCAGAGATTGGATAAATTATCTCAGCCTCTAGGAGTTTGAGAATCTCTTTTTTCACTACCTCTTTTAAGTTGGGATTGAGACGCCTTTGGTGCTCAATGGATGACATAGATTCCTCTTCAAGGTAAGTCCTATGAGTGCATAGGGAGGGTAAGATATCCTTTATGTCATCCAAAGAGTAGCCAATGACTCTCCTATGTTTCCTCAACTCTTATAACAATTTATGTTCTTGGTCCTCTAACATTTTATCATTGATAATGACAGGATAAGACTCATTGAGACCTAAGAAAGCGTACCTGAGCCCCTTGGGAAGAGGTTTGAGTTCCAGCTGAGGTGCTTTGGACTCATCTCAATCAGCACTGAAGCTGTCTTGCTCACACTGCTCAGCCTGCTCCTCCGCTTTAGAACCCACGGCCATGACTCTTTGAACCGCTCCTTGGCTTGTATTTGAACCTCTGATATCCAAGACCTCCAGGCCACTTTCCTCCGATTCCAAAAACCTTGCCTCAGAACCAAGTTTCCTTGCATTGTCCAAAAACAGCTTGTACCCTTCACTCTCCTCTGCCAAGAACCCATGGTGTCCTTGTTCTTTGGTTAAAGCAACTTGAAGAGGATAATCAGTATTCAATTCCTCAAGCAGTTCATCAGCTAGTTGATCCATGGTCTCTACATAGAAGCATTGTCCTTCTATGGTGGGCTTTTTCATCATGTCCTTGATATCAAACTTCAGCTTTTCTTTACCAAGTTGTAGCTCAATGATGCCACCTCTCACATCAATAATTGCTCCTGCTGTGGCCAAGAATGGCCTGCCCAAGATCAGTGGATCAACAGGTTATTCATCCATCTCTAGGACAACAAAATCGGTAGGCACTTCAAAACCACCTATCTTGACTGGTAAGTCCTCTAACATCCGAACAGGTAGCCTTACTCATCTATCAGCTAGGACAAGAGAGATTCTAGCAGGTTTGAACACTCTATATCCAAGCTTTCTTGCTAAAGAAAATGGCATTAAGGTGACAGATGCTCCCAAGTCAAAAAGGCAGCCTGCAAAGATCAATGGTCCTATAGCACAAGGGAGAGTGAAGCTCCCTGGATCAGATAGCTTCCTTGGGACTGAACTTTCTGAATGATGGCACTACCCTCATGGCTAAGCACCACCATACCCTGTAGCTCTTTGGTTTTGTTCAAGATAGCATCTTTTAGAAACTTTCCAAGCTTAGGCATCATCAGAAACGCTTCAATCAGAGGCATTGTAACTGGTGTCTCATTAAGAGTCTTCTCAGAGAGCCTTGCTTTATCTACAAGCTGCTTCTTGAATGTTACTAGTTATGGGAGCATAGGTTGATAGGGAGGTGGTAGAACATAAGGTTTTTCTGGTTCTGATAGCTTTTCCACCTCTTTGTCCTTCCCTTTCTTTGATCTTTCAGCTTCTTGATCATCCCTTGGGGTTACCTCCCCACCAATTAGATCATTTTCCTCAATGATCACATTGTTGGGCTGTATACCTGGTAGCTCTTTGCCACTGCTCAATGTAATTGCTTTAGCATACTCTTTTGGGTTTGGTTCAGGCTTACCAGGTAAGCCACCTTGGTTTCTTGAAGTGGATACCTGATTCTGTTTCCGCTCCTTGATGTCTTGCTGCATAGATGCATACTGACGTGCAAACATTTGTTGACCCTGAAGCAGCTGTTGTTGAATCCCAACCATTTCTGGCCCCATCTGCTGCTGCTGGTGAACCGGTGCTGATTGAAACTGATGCTGAACCGGCGCCTGCTGCTGAAACTGTGGTGCTCTGAACCCTGGTGGTGCTTTTGGCTGCTGCTGCTGTGAACTGAAACTAGAACCATGAAGTGGTTGCTGCTGATGTTGACTTGTAACCCTGATTCTGAACAAACTGATTCTTCGGTTGAAAGTACCCTTGAAAATTGTTATTGGGAACAAAATTCTGTGGAGCTTGAGAGGTAGTGTAAACTTGGTCTTGTGGGTTGGCTACATTGGGATTCCTGTAAGAGAGGTTCTTGGAAGATTCTTCTCCCATTGGTGTGCTTTGTCACCAAGACTGAAGGGGAATAATCTGAGCTTGAAGCTGTCCTCAGATACTCCATTTATCTTTGTCTAGTCACAAACTTTATCAAACTGGTCCAAGTGTTCCAAAGGATCTTCAATTGGCAATCCATGGAACTTGGAGTTTGGACCATGTTCAGCAAAGATGCTTTCACTTCAAAATTGTTGTTCTGCACCGGTGGTGCTTGAATCCCTGCTCCATATTGATGAGCATTGGCCCTGTCATTATTCACGACAAACACAGGTGGAGGATCTTGTCTCCTTTGAGCTTGATGCTGAGGAATGAATTGAGCATGTTGCTCATTCCTATGGGCCTGCTGCTGATTTTGCTGAGTCTACCTCTCATCCTTTGTGCCATGTTTATATTGACAAAGGCTTGTTGCTCATTTCTGTCAGCTTGAGCCTGATTCCTTTGAGCTCCATTACCATGCTGAGCCTGTTGCTCTTCTTGAGCCTGGTGATTAATGGCAACCATGTGGTGCTCTCTCTGTTGTTCCATATTAGCTGCTATATCAGTCTCCCTTGGACGTCTATCTCTTCTTTTTCTTGGCACTAAGAGATTGATGTTGTCGTTCAAAGGAAATGGTGGACCACAAATTTTTGACCTTATCTGGTGTTCATACACCTGAAAACAAAGACAGAACTTGCAAAGTAATCAGTAAACAAAAAGAAAGCACTTGATCTCAAGAAAGTATCTAAGACTAATGCTAGCACACTTTGGCAACGACGCCAATTGATAACATGATGTTTTTAAGCTCTAAATAGGGGTTATCAATCCCTTAGTTGTTGCAGCAGAGAGGGTTTATCAATCCAATGTGTGGTAGACACTAGAATATAAGATAGTTTTTTAATTCAAGCAGAATGGTGAATATTGTTGGTGACTAATGCCTAAAACAAGATTAAAAATAGAACAACGACAAGTGATTAAGTAAATTAAACAAGCAAGCAATTAAACAAGATGAGATGATATGAAATGATGGAAGCATGAGATTCTAGACATGATAGTTGGCTAGGGTGCTTTGGTGCTAAACTAGAAATGCTAATGACAATGATGAAACATGATTCAAATGATTTAGAACTCTAATCAAGCCTTAATCTTTCCCAACCATCAAGACACCAATCAAGTTATTTCACATACCCAATCATCATTGGAGATCAAACAACAAGACAGCATTAAGAATCAGTTATAAAAGATCATTTATGCAAATAAGAAGACATCATCATGCAGCTAATGCATAAACCTCTAATACAGCTCTTTCAGGAATTTCATCAAACACTTTTGGTGCATGAAATTTCCAGAATCTAGATCACAAGTGATGTGCAAGGATCTAGCCTAGAGAGCAGCTGTTTAGAGAGATGAATCAATGAATCTAGCCCTAAGCACTCCTAATCTAACACTTTAGCACCCTAACCTTCACATCTAGAACCTCATTAAGGTGACTACTCACTAATCATACTAATCTCTCTTAAACCTTTGCAAGTTAAGAAGATTGGCATGATTAATGATGAGAAATGGAGATAGAGAAGATGGATAATGATGGATTTGCAGCTTTAAACACAAAAATCTCTGATTCTCTCTTGATTAAAACTCAAAAAGGAGATATTTCTCTTCTTAAAAGGAGTCTTTCACAAAAGAGGCAAAGAAATTAAGAGAATAAAGCTTAGTCCTTAGGGTAAAACCCTTAAAAAATATATATCATGTCTCTTGCGGACCGGGTCAGCCCAGAACAAACCGGGTCCTGACCCGGCTTTGATGGGTAAAATCTCGAGTGTGCGAGTTGGTCAGGAGCTTCCCATCTCGCAGGACCAAGTCGCACAGCCATAGAAACAGTCTTGTGAACCTTAAGTCCTTCAGCCTCAGCCGCATGCCTATCTAGGTGTAAACCGCGAGTCTATATGCGGTTCAGTTCTTTCGTCTCTTCAAATCGCACAATCAAGATGCAATCTGGGTAGAATATGTGTGCGAGTTGGTCCTGCTTTAGTCCCAAGTCGCATGCCCAACTCGCACAAGTCTAGAAAGGTGCTTTTGCGAGATAAAACTATGTGAACCAAAGTGCATTCCTCTCTCGGTGTAAACCGCGAGTGTTTGTGCGATTCAGGCTCCTTTGCTCTCTATCCCGCACAACCATGTAGCACAGGACTTCAAGTGTTGCTGGTCTGCGAGTTGGTCTACTTCACTCCCAAGTCGCAAGCCCAAGTCGGTGTAAACAGCGAGTGTTTGTGCGGTTCAGTTCACTGCTCGGTCAACTCGCATGCTCAAGTCGCACACTTGTGGGACTTATAATTTTTCCTACTCGGGAGCCTTTGACCTCACCCAGGGTTACATTACCCGCACATCTCCACACGCAGCTCAATTCCCATAATTTATCCTTTAAGTCCTGCGAGTTAGCCAAGTCGCAAAACCATCTCGCAGACTTCAAATCTCCTCGAACCACTTTGCATTCGGGGGAGCGTAACTTCCAGGATATAGATCCAAACGGCTTAATTTCAGATGCAGTGGAAAGAGAACTCAAATACATAGAACAGTGGTGAAGAAACTTTCAGCGCTCGGGAAGTGGAAGGTTCCCCGGACGGCTCATCTCTGCAGCGCATTGAAACAATCAAAAAGAGGCTCTTGGACCAGTGTTCACTCCGGAGACGGTATCTTTCAGCACATAGTTCCAACCGGATGATCTTGGATGTTCTGGATGTAGACCTTAAAATCTCGAATCTTGATGAAGACCCCCGGCAACGGAATCAGGACTGGAAAGGTATCGTCCCACACAATCTTTGTGACTCATCGGACCGGTTTTAAAAACTGTAGCT
>NW_006256686.1:15576668-15579089 GCF_000478725.1 Eutrema salsugineum
CCCATCACTCAATCAACGGCAACTTGTCTAAGGCCCCTGTAATCTGAGTCGTACATTAAAACCCCCCTGACAGGTGATCTTTGCGGACATATCGGATTGCTCCGGAATGGATTCGAGAGAGGTCTGTCTTCCGGTGGCCATATCTTTCAGTTCGCTGTTCAAAACTGATCTATTACAACAGCCAGTTGGAATCAATGAGTTTGGAGCACCGAGCTGAAAGATACGACCACCGGGAGATAGACCTCTCTCGCATCCGTTCAGGAACAATCCTATACGTCTGCAAAGATCGCCTATCCGGGAAGTCTTAACGTCCGATTCAGATTACAGGGTCTTGAGAAAAGTTGGAGATGATCAAGTCACGGATCTAGAACAGGTGGAATCATTTGATTTGGAGTTGTGAGAAGAGAGTTAAGCTCACCGGAAGGCACACCTCTCTCGCTACAGTTTCAAGACCGGTCCAATGAATCACAGAGATTACGTGGGATGATGCCTTTCCATTCTGATTCAGTTGCCGGGGTCTTCATCAAGATTCTAGAACCTTAAGTGCTCTTTCCATAACATCTGAGATCATCTAGTTTGGAGCTATGTGCTGGAAGATACAGTCTCCGGAGTGAAAACTGGTCCAAGAGCTCGTTGTTTATCGTTTCAATGCATCGCAGAGATGAGCCGTCCGGGGAACCTTTCACTCCCTGAGCATCAAAGATTTCTTCAGAAAACTTTGAGCTTGATGAGTCATCTTTCTTTTCGACCAGGTTTGATGTCAATTGGATTTGTGAGATGTGAGTTTCAGAAAGCAGGAGCCAGGCAGGTCAATCAGGCGTCTAAGGATGGAAATTACGCTAAGTGTCATACTCTAACACGGTGAGAACGTCACGGTCTGGGGTTAGTTGTGGCATGATATGACGTTTCTCGGGATTTGACACGGTTACGGTGCCACGGCCATACACTTAGGCGTGGCAACACCCGAGTGCTTGCTAAAAAGACAAAGGCTCATAACACGATCATATCGCCACGGTCCATACTTAACCGTGAAAAGGTTTCACCAACCTTCGGCGATTGACACGGGGAGAATGCCACAGTCTAAACTTGACCGTGACAAAAGCTTAAAGGACTCGACACTACCAAGAGACACGGCCAATCAGCAGGCCGTGACAATCACTGAATGTTCCACTCCTTTGCAACGCTCAAGAGATACGAGCCAAGCAAGACCGTGGCAATCAAATATGATCATCGTCCAAACCCAGAAAGGACATGACATGGCCCTGCATCACGGTCTAACTTAAGCCGAGGCAGCCTATTTCTTCAAGAACAACCGTTTGAACCTTGACACGGTTTCTTTGCCACGGTCTGTCCAAGAATCATCTGACCATGGCAAACCTCATCTTTACCCATCAAGGCCGGGTCAGGACCCGGTTTGTTCCGGGCTGACCCGGTTTGTTTAAGGACTTATATATAGTTTTTTAGGGTTTTACCCTAATCTCTTGCCTCTTTTGTGAAAAGACTCCTCTTAAGAAGAGAAATATCTCCCTTTTTGAGTTTTAATCAAGAGAGTTTGAAGGATCTTTGTGTTTAAAGCTGTAAAATCCATCATTATCCATCTTCTCCATCTCATTTCTCATCATTAATCATGACAATCTTCTCAACTTGCAAAGGTTTAAGAGAGATTAGTATGATTAGTGAGTAGTCACCTTACTGAGGTTCTAGATGTGTAGGTTATGGTGCTAAAGTGTTAGATTAGGAGTACTTAGGGCTAAATTCATTGATTCATCTCTCTAAATAGATGTTCTCTAGGCTAGATCCTTGCATATCACTTGAGATCTGGATTCTGGGAATTTCATGCACCAAAAGTGTTTGATGAAATTCCTGAGAGAGTTGTATTAGAGGTTTAAGCATTTGCTGCATGATGATGTCTTGTTATTTTCTTGAATAATTTTTTAGAACTGTTTATTAATGCTCACTGATTTATATTTCACAAATGATGATTTGGTTTGAAAATGGATTAGTGTAGAGGTTAATACCTTCATGAGAGGATTAATCTAGATTAGAATTCTAAATCATTTGAATCTTGTCTCATCATTGTCATTAGCACTTCTGGTTTAGCACCAAAGCACCATAGCCAACTATCATGTCTAGAATCTCATACTCCCATCATTTCATATCATCTCATCTTGTTTAGTTGTCATTGATTGCTTCTTTATTTGATCATTAATCTTTGTTTTTGTTTCAATCTTGTTTTAGGCACTAGTCACAAACAATCTTCACCATTTGCTTGAATTAAGAAATTGTCTTATATTCTAGTGTCTACCACGCATTGGACTGATAAATCATTTATGCTGCTACAGCTAAGGGATTGATACCCCTATTAGAGCTAAACCCTCTAGTATCCATTGGCGCATTGCCAAGTGAGCTAGCATTAGTCTA
>NW_006256686.1:15581475-15768512 GCF_000478725.1 Eutrema salsugineum
TTGATTCTTGGGTTGGATGACCCTTGAAAGTTGTTCTTGGGAACAAAGTTCTTTGGAGCTTGAGAATTGGGATAGACCTGGTCTTGTGGGTTAGCTACATTGGTGTTCCTGTAAGAAAGGTTTGGATTGGCATTACCATACTGATATCTTTGGAACCTCTGATTCCCAATGTAGTTGAGCTCCTCCTGGGTAAGACCTTCTTCACTTATGTTCTCAAAGATTTGAGAAGGTTCCTCATACTCTCCAACAAAATGTATTGGCTTCTGAGTGGTGAATTTCAGCTTGTCTAATTCACTTCTCAACTCCTTAACTTCTCTGGTGAGCCTCTGTTCTGAGCTTGAACCTTCAGACCTATTTGATCTGTCATAGTCTTCACCATAAGTATCATTGCTCAATGCTAAGTTCTCCACTAGCTCTAAAGCAGCATGTATCTCTTTACCCAGAAAGTTCCCATTGGAAGCAGTATCCAGCTGGTTTCTAATCTTGGGAAGAGCTCCTCTATACAGTGTGCTGAGAAGAGAAGCCTCACTACACCCATGGTGTGGGCATTGGTTTGTGTAGCTCCTGAATCTCTCATATGCTTCACCAAAACTTTCATTGCAGTGCTGAGTGAAGCTAGAGATTTGGTTCCTCAGTTTTGCAGTTCTTGAGGTGGAGAAGAACTTAGATAAGAAGGCTTGCTTGGATTGCTCCCAGGTTTGAATGGAGCCTCTTGGAAGATTCTTCTCCCATTGATGAGCTTTATCGCCAAGACTGAATGGGAATAGTCGTAGCTTAAAGCTGTCTTCTGAAACTCCATTGATCTTGGTCAGATCACACACCTTATCAAACTGGTCCAAGTGTTCCAAGGGATCTTCCATTGCTAACCCATGGAACTTTGAGTTCTGGACCATATCAGCAATGATGCTTTCACTTCAAAGTTGTTGTTTTGCACAGGTGGTGCCTGAATACCAGCTCCATACTGATGAGCATTGGCCCTGTCATTCTCTCCAACATAGACTTGGGGTTGCTCATATCTTCTTTGCTGTGGTTGGAAAGGGTGGGGTTGGTGGTGCACCTGGTGTCTTTGCTGAACATTGGCCTGATGCCTCTGTTGATGAGCTTGAGCTTGTCCCTGGTGGACATAAGCTTGTTGATCGTGCACCTGTTCCTGCTGAACATTACCCTGGTGAAGCCCTTGACCAACTCCAATACCAGCTCCATGACCTTGAGCCTGTTGCTCCTGAACTGGTTGTTCTATATCTACCACGTGATCTCCTTGTTCTGCCATCTCAGTCTGATCAATTTGTCTACCACGTCTGTCTCTTCTCCTCCTTGGTACCAAAAGGTTGATGTTGTCGTTTAGAGGAAAAGGAGGACCACAGCTTCTTGATCTAGACCTGGTGTTCATACACCTGAAATCACAAACAGAACTTGAAAGGAATCAGTAAAAACAAGAAAGTAACACTTGATCTCAAGAACAGATCAGAGCTTAATGCTAATCAAACCACAATTTGGCAACGGCGCCAATTGATAGACAAGACTTTTTTAGGGTCTCAGGGCTATTCAATCCCCTTGTCAATGTAGCACAAAGAGGTTTATCAATCCAGATGTGGTGTTAGACACTAAGCTATATGATCAAGTTCTTAATTCAAGCAAACAAGAGTGCGTTTTGATTAATCTAGAGACAACTATAAACATAAACAGGATTAAAGACTAATGACAATGACAAATGATATGAATATGATATGATGGAGGCATGAGATTCTAGACATGATAGTTGGTTAGGGTGCTTTGGTGTTAAACTAGAAATGCTAATGACAATGATGAGACATGATTCAAATGATTAAGAACTCTAATCTAGGTTAATCCTCTCATGAAGGTATTAACCCCTATACTAATCCATTTTCAAACCAAATTCCCAATTGTGAAATATGAATCAATATGCATTAATAAACAGTTCTCAATGATCATTCAAGCATTTAACAAATCATTCCCATGATGAAAAATTGCTTAAACCTCTAACACAACTCTTTCAGGAATTTCATCAAACACTTTTGGTGCATGAAATTCCCAGAATCTAGATCTCAAGTGATTATCAAGGATCTAGCATAGAGAACAGTTGTTTAGAGAAATGAATCAATGAATCTAGCCCTAAGTACTCCTAATCTAACACTTTAGCACCCTAACCTACACATCTAGAACCTCATTAAGGTAACTACTCACTAATCATGATCAACACACTAGATCCTTTGCAAGATGTGTTGTTAATCATGATTAGAAGTTGATTTTGATGATAAGAAATGATGAACAAGAAGGAAAGAAACTGCAAATCGATTTTAAACTCTCTAAAACAAAGTGTATTCAGTAGGTTTTTCACCAAAGGGGAAAGAAGACTAAAAGTAGATTCAGTCCCTCTCCAAATTAGGTCTAAAAACATTATAAAGGGGGCTTGGGCGAACCGGGTCAACCCGGAACAAACCGGGTACTGACCCGACCTTGATGGGCAAAGAAAGGTTTGCCACGGTCTGGTGTGTCCTTGGTGTGACCGTGGCATTCCTGACCGTGTCAAAGACTTCATTTGTGTTCTTGGTTCATTTTGATGCTACGATCTGATCAAGCTTCATCTGGAATTCGTGGCAAGCTACCGTGTCAAACGCCGAAGATGTGTAAAGGTTGCCACGGTCAAGCCTCCAGACCGTGGCATTCAGACCGTGCCAAGAGCCGAAGCTGTGTAGAAGTTGTCTCCAGCCACTTGTACATTTGCCACGGTCAAGTCCCAGACCGTGGCATTCAGCTCGTGCCAATCGCCGAAGGTATGTAAAGGTTGCCACGGTCAAGCCTCAGACCGTGGCATTTAGGCCGTGTCAATCGCCGAAGGATGCAAGAAGTTCCTCTCAGCCAAGTGTGTGTTTGCCACGGTCAAGTGTAGAACGTGGCATGAAGATCGTGTCGTTGGCCGAGGGTGCACAAAAGTTGCCACGGCCAAGTGTGGACCGTGGCATTGAAATCGTGGCATGCTTAACTTGGTCGCTTTGGGCTGTCTGGACCATCTCGCATTCCGGAGAGTGTAGCTTCCTGGAGAATTGTCCGAATTGAGTGACTCCGGTTGCCGAAGACAGAGGACTCATTTATCTACAACTTTGGTGAAGGACGTTTCGATGCTTGGGAAGTTTAAGGCTTCCTGGAGGGCACATCTTTGCAGTGCATTTACACGACCAGAGAGAGGCGTCTAGACATGTGTCCATTCCGGAGACCGTAGCTTTCTTCTCAAAGCTCCGAATTGACTGATCTCGGATGTTCTGGAAAGAAGACTCAAATGTCTCTGATTCTCATGAAGGCCCCGGAAACTGAATCGGCCTGGAAGTGCACCGTCCTTCGCATCCTTCAAAACTGATCTGCTCGGTCCGGAATACCTGCGAGACAGGGGTTCCTTCCGACGAGCTTATCTCTCTGCTCACGCGTCCGAATTCCACGATTCCACTTGCTATGAGACCGTGCTCCAATTCTCTCCAACTTCTATGAAGGTCCTGCCGTCTGAATCGGACCGGAAGGCTCCCCAGACAGGCGATTTCTGAGACTCGTTCAAACCCGGAGATTTTGGCCGATACACTTCGTTCGCGGTACATGGAAATGGCCGGTAAAGCTTCCCGCGGTACATGAAAATAGCCGGTAAAACCTTCATGGCCAGCGAGAATGGCCGATAATCTCCCAAGACCCAATTTTTCCACTTTTTCAAGCTTTGCTCACCATTCCACCTCCTGGATTCATCTTTTCAGCTCCATATTCACCTGATAGACACTCAAAACATGCAAAGACTCATTGGGACCTAATGCATCTCCTAAGTTCTAAAACAAACCCTAAGGACCTAAAATGCATGAAATAAAACATGATTTGGAATGATTTATGCAACCTAAATGATGCAAATTATGAACATATCAATAGCTCATCGTCAAGCGGAAATGCGTGTTTAACGAAGGTTTGGATTTTGGGAATAACTAAGTTAGAAAGCAGAGAAACCCTCCTTAGCCTTGATATAAGGTCCGAATATCAGGTAAGTATGGGCGCTAACTGTTTTCTGTGTACTTTATGTACATATGTGTGTGCGTGTTACGTGAGAAAGTCGCATGTGAAGTCGGGAGGGCTAAGACCATGCACAATTTTGTGCGGAAGACATACGTGAAGCTGACAAGCTAAGACCGTATGCACTTGTAAAATCGTGTGTGAAGCAGTATAAGCTAAGACCACATGTGGTAGGACGGAAAGTCTTGTGAACTTAATCCGTGCCTATCTTTGTTTGTATATATGTATGTGTGAGTATAAGTGTGGGTAAGCCACCAATGTAAAATATGTGCTATCTATAAGATGAAAGTTAGTGTGATTGTGTAAATTTAAAAGAAGGTAAAAGAAAAACCAAATATTTGGGAAAGACATCTGATCTGATCCCAAGTACAATAAGCGGTTTGGATGAAAACTAAGTTCTAACAAGAACCTTGTTAGGAAATTGTGAGAGGTTAGAGAGAAAACTCTAAGTCCTAGGAAGGATTCCTGGAACTAGAAAAGTAGGTTTGGAGAACCTTAGAGGAAAGATGAAGTTGGAAGTAGGGACTATTTATAGCCGAAAGAAGGGAAGAACAGAAAAACCAAGGTGAACGGCTACAAAGGAAAGCGTGGAAGAAAAAGCAAGAAAGAAGAAGTCAGATGGAAGCCAGAATTCAGAAGAGTATAAAGCATGAACTTGCGTTGGGAATTCGGGGATGAATTCCTATAAGTGGGGGAGAATGTAACACCCCGTTACACGGGTTGTTATAATAAAATGACCGGAAAGGAAAAAGATGGATTTTGCTAAGGCAAAATGAAGAAGATCGATCAGAAACAACAGAGGAAGGGATCTAACAGGGAAAAAGAGGAAAAAGCCCGAAGAAAATCCAAGTGGTCCGCTAAAAATCAGTTTTGGCCGCAGAAACTTGATTTTTGGCCGGACGGGTGCATTTTTGGCCGGACGAGAGTGAAACGACGCAGGCAAATTTTTAAAATGCGTGCGTGACGGTACGTGGCACTGTTGGTGGCATGGCCGGCAGCGGCATGGAACATGCGCGGAGTCTCGCCAACACATGGCGTGACCGAGCCGTGTACCTGACGTGTTGCTGTAAAAACGCGACACATAGGTAATCGGCCGGGCTGACACGAAGGCTGGACAAGAGTCGACCAGAGGCTTACCTAGGGTCAGACCTATAAACCTATGGTCAGACTAGCTTGTACACTTTCTGCGGATAGAAGCGTTGGACGATGATGTGGACTTGCCGCAAGAATGACACGCGGACGGAAGCATGACCAGGATGGCCGATAGCTGTGCTGAGTATGGCGAGCTACGGGCTAGGTCTAGGACTAGACTTGGTACATGGAGGCGTGCATGCGCGGACTGCGGCATGTGGCGCTGAATCATGATCGGAAAGGACACTTGGCCGACACGTGCTGAACCAAGGTCGGCGAACTGCGGCTATAAATAGGACCCGAAACCATAGTTTCGAATCACACCTGAAAAACTTAGAAAAACTTAAGAGGAAGAGAGATAGTCCGATAAGAGCTTACCGTGTTCGACCGGAGTGCTGAGCAAGAAAGTTTAGCCGATAGAAGTAGCTGAGTCAGGTGGATTTCGGTCCGAGTTTGGCGATAAACGGGAAAACGCCCGGGAAACGTCCGTCAAGGAAAAAGGTGAGTTCCGGTAGATAGGAACTAATGGTTTTGTGCAGGTAACCATGGATCGGTCCATGTGGGACTGCGATCCACAGTTAAAAGTAGATTGCGTGATTGAGTGCTAGGTATTATTTTGTTTGTGAGTGAGTTTGTGAGAGATCCCGTGTTGTCCGGTGACTCACGTGTGATCCTACTTCCGAAATACGGGAGTTAGTGGTATTGCCGGTTCGCAACCACCACTTCTCTGTTTTTGCGTGTTGTGTGTGGCTTAGTGTTAGCCTTTGAACGAATTTAGTAATGGTCGGTCGTGAGGGGACTATGGTCACCACGGGCCGTTGGCTTTGCTAAAAAAAACTGGAAAGGTCATGAGGGGATTCAGGAAGGAACCCCTATGGACCTATGTGTGTTTTGCGTAAAACCACGGTGGAGATTCAGTGAGGAATCTGTGTTTTGTTTGTTTCTTGCGTGAACCACAGAAAAGGTTAGTGGAACCTTGTGGTGTGTTAGGACACAAGCCCAGAGATTCGGAGGGATACTTGGGTCGCTCCCATGGCCAAGTCCTGCATGACGATGCGGCCCGACTGGTCGAGAAGGAAGGACCGCGAAGTCGGAAGCAAGTCCGGTTCATGTGCCTGAGTGGCTATGAATAGCGGGGCTTGCCGGGCTAGGATGTGTCATTAGGTACATGCTGTAAGGCATGTTGGGTTGGGATCCCACCTGTTCGGTAATGTTATGTGATATTGTAGCTTCCGCTGTAGCATTTGGTTGATAGCTGTTCCGTGAAACTTATGTGCGACTCATTGTTTTTGTTGCTTTCCCTTGTTTGATGTGCTTCGGCTATCTGGGGTGGGATGGGGAATTAACGTGTTTAGCAGGGCCTGGACTCACTGGGCATTTTATAGAAATGCTCAATATACGTTTTTGTCTTGCAGGAAGCCGTAGACAAATTTAGAAGGGAAGGCATCGGACATTAGGAGTGCTGGAGTAGTTTTACGGTGGGATTGTAAAGAAGTCTTGAAAGCTATTTCCGGAATTGGTTTTGTAAGTAAAATGCTTTATCGGATTTCATGTTGTTAACGTGCTTTGTAAAGATTTTCAATATGAATAAAAGGCATTTTTCTTTACAAACCTCGCTTTTCAAGATACTAGACCCTGGTTCGGGTCGGAACAACTCAAGATCGGGGTACGGGTTGAAAAGCCTTAGGCCTTGGTCAAGAGGAATGATATCGGTAATAGTTTAGTTAGAGTATTATAGGATGCTCTAGCCAGACTGTCCCCGGTATCATACTGCAACACTTTGGATTTCTTCTAAGTATAGAACGACTCGGGGGTGTTACACCGGCCATGGTCGGAAATCAGGCGTGGCAAGCTGTTTGGATAAAGCCATGAGGAGGAGTCACGGTTCAAAGCCTGACCTTGGCAAGTTTTCACATGATTCAGGATTTTCCACGGTCAGGAGACGCGGTTTTCAGGTCGACCGTGGCAAAGGAGACTTTGGACGGCACAAGCTTCGGGGATTGACGCGGTCGGCTGGCACGGGAGATGATGTAGACCGTGGCACCTGTTTGGTCGAAGACGCATGATTCGGAAAATGCCGCGGGGCGTTTGACATGGTCGGTCCAGACCGTGTCAAAGGAGTTAGCCGGTCAAAAGCGCTATCGGGTCATGCCACGGTCGCTTAACGCGGGACGGTCTTTACCATGTCAATGCTCGAGCATCGAATGCACAGATCCGGGGCTTGACGCGGGAACGATGCCACGGTCAGTCCACACCGTGGCAAGAATTTTTTAGCCGATATATTTCTTATCATGGTGAAGCCGCGGCACGATGTCACGCACGATCCGGACCGTGTCAGGTGTGCCTTAGCCGGCTTAACTCACTATCGGGCTGCCACGGGGAGAATGACACGGTCAGCCCCAGACTGTGTCAACACATTTCAGTCGGGAGATTTTTATTTGGAGATCGCCACAGGAAAATGACACGGGACGCTCCAGGCAGCGGCAAAAACGAGCAGGTCTTCGGGTTTTGACACGGTACGGTGACACGGTCAATCAGGAGCCGCAAAAATTTTGAAATTGCAAAGACAATACGGACGTTGACTGGTCAAAAACGCGCTTTTTACAGCTTTTCCCCACCCGAGCCCTTCTCTTCCATCAGACACCCCGAGTTTGCTCTCTTTTCCTCCATTCCTGAACTTAAAACTTCCATATCTCTCTCATTACAGAACAAAATTTAGAAATTCCAACTGCATTGAACTCGTAATCCTGTCTAGGTTCCTGCTGCATTCTCGCATTACACTCGAACTATGAAGATTCCAATGTATTTTCACCTGTTAAAACTCACCTTTTCCATGTCTTAAATGTACTGTTCATGAACTTGAAATACATGGAATCGATTTTAATTGGTCTCTTGATACCTTGGAATTATTTTGTGAATGCTATGCACGTAGGATAGGTAGGAAAATCTTCGTTCTTGCTTGAGAATAATCTGTTCTTGGATTTTTTGAAAAATTTCGGTAAATTCATCAATTATTTTGATTCTTTTTCAAAAAATTGTGTTCAAGCCGACCTCTTTGTGTGCATTGCTTATTGGCATTGCTGTGAGTTTATTGAATCTATGACTGGCTAAAGACACATTCTTTTCTTGAAAAATCGATATGTGCCACTCCTGAACTTGGTGATTTTTTGGAAAATTTTTGTTGTTCTCTTGCTTTGGTGCTCATAGCTGTTTCAGCAAATGCAGGATGGGAGGAACAAAAAGAACTGCAGCCATGGAGAGAACTAAACAAGAAAAAGCTGGAGCTTCAGAGGATCAGATTCTGCCCTTTGGGAGTAAGGTTTTTGAAAGAAAAAAGAGAACAAGACTGTGTTTGAGAGATCTTGTGTTTAAAAGCTGTCTTCTTCTTAATCTATCATCTCCAGCTTCATTTACACACTTCTAATCATGATTAACAACACACCTTGCAAAGGATCTAGTGTGTTGGTCATGATTAGTGAGTAATCTCCATATTAAGGTCTTAGATATGTAGATTAGGGTGCTTAAGTGGTAGATTAGTGATCTTAGGGGTTAGATCATTCATATTCCATTCTCTACAACCTGTTCTTAATGCTAGATCCATACTCATCATATGTGGTCTAGATTCTGGGCATTTCATGCACCAAAAGTGTTTGATGAAATGCCTGAACCAAGGTTGTTTGAGGTTTAAGTGTTATTCATCATGGGAATGATTGTTTATATGCTTAAATGACAGATTAAACTGGTTCTTAATGCTTGTTGATTCATGTTTCACTAATGATGATTAGGTTAGAAACTGTTTTAGCATAGAAGTTGATACCTTCATGAGAGGATTAACTTAATTAATGATGTTTAAGTTGAATGGTTTGCTTGATCACATGATTCATTAGCTCACTAGTTTAACACTGAAGGCACCCTAATCCACTATCATGTCTAAGACCTTTCTCATCATCATACATACATTCTCATCTCATTTACCTTACTTGTTTGCTTGTTTAAGTTGATCATTAGCTTTAATCCTTGTTTTCCATTCTTAGTTGTCATTAATCATAAAAACCTCACTCATTTGGCTTGAATTAAGATCTGACTCTGCATCTTAGTGTCTACACATGATGGATTGATACCCTTTGTACTGCAAAGTGACAAAAGGGATTGATAACCCCTCATTTAGAGCCTTGAAAACTCTAAGTTATCAATTGGCGCCGTTGCCAAAGTGTGCTAGCATTAAGATTGTGTCATTTCTTGAGATCAAGCATTTTCTTTTGTGTTTTCTAATTTCTTTCAAGTTCTGTTTGTGAGTTTCAGGTGCATGAACACCAGGTCCAGATCAAGAAGCTGTGGTCCACCTTTCCCCTTAAACGAAAACATTAATCTTTTGGTACCAAAGAGGAGAAGGGACAGGCTCGGAAGACAGATTGATCAGGCTGATATGGAAGATCGTGGTTGACATTGAACAACCGGCTCAGGAGCAACAAGCTCAGGGTAATGGAGCTGGTAATGCAGCTGGTAATGGAGTTGGTCAAGGGTTACATCAGGGTAATGTTCATCAGGAACAGGTGCATCAACAGAAAGCTTATGTCCACCAGGGACAAGCTCCAGCTCATCAGCAGAGGCATTAGGCCAATGTACAGCAAAAACAACAGGTGCACCAACATCAGCCCTTCCAACACCAGCAAAGGAGATATGAGCAGCCACAGGTCTATGTTGGAGAGAATGACAGGGCCAATGCTCATCAGTATGGAGCTGGAATTCAGGCACCACCTGTGCAAAACAACAAATTTGAAGTCAAGGCATCTTTGCTGAATATGGTCCAAAACTCAAAGTTCCATGGATTGGCAATGGAAGATCCCTTGGAACACTTGGATCAATTTGATAAAGTGTGTGACTTGACAAAGATAAATGGAGTTTCTGAGGAAAGTTTCAAGCTAAGATTATTCCCCTTCAGTCTTGGTGACAAAGCACACCAATGGGAGAAGAATCTTCTAAGAGGCTCTATTCAGACTTGGGAGCAATGCAACCAGGCATTTCTATCTAAGTTCTTCTCAACTTCCAGAACAGCAAAGCTAAGAAACCAAATCTCCAGCTTCACTCAGCATAGCAATGAGAGTTTTGGTGAAGCATATGAGAGATTCAGGAGCTATACTAATCAGTGCCCACACCATGGGTTTAGTGAAGCTTCTCTTCTCAGCACACTTTATAGAGGGGCTCTTCCCAAGATTAGAAACCAGATGGATACTGCCTCTAATGGAAACTTTCTGGGAAAGGAGATTCATACTGAGGAGTGGAAAGGAGCTACCTGGTATTGAGCACAACAATGTGATCATTGAGGACAATGATCAAACTGAGGGGGAGGCAGCCTTACAAGAGGATCAAGTTGCTGAAGGATCAAGGAAAGAAAAGGGTAAAGAGGTAGAAAGGGAACCTGAATCAGAGAAGATATATGTCCCACCACCTCCATACCAACCCAAGCTCCCATTTCCAGGGAGATTTAAGAAGCAACTTGTAGACAAGGCAAGAGCTGTATTTGAGAAGGCACTCAATGAGACACCACTCACAATCCCTCTCATTGATGCATTTCTAATGATGCCAAAGATGGGTAAGTTTTTGAAAGATGCCATTCTGAACAAGACTAAAGAACTTCAAGGCATGGTGGTACTAAGTCATGAATGCAGTGCCATCATTCAAAGAAAATCCATTCCAAGAAAGCTGACTGATCCAGGGAGTTTCACACTCCCTTGTGCCATTGGGCCTCTACTATTTTCTGGATGCCTTTGTGATCTGGGAGCATTTGTCAGCCTGATGCCATTCTCCATAGCAAAGAAGCTTGGCTTTAGAGTGTTCAAACCTGCAAGGATCTCTCTTGTCCTTGCAGACAGATCAGTTAGGTTACCTGTTGGGATGTTGGAAGATCTGCCTGTCAAGATAGGTGGTTTTGAGGTTCCAACTGATTTTGTTGTGCTAGAGATGGATGAGGAACAAGTTGATCCTCTTATCTTGGGCAGGCCATTCTTGGCCACAGCAGGAGCTATTATTGATGTGAGAGGTGGCATCATAGAGCTTCAACATGGGTCTGAGAAGCTTAGGTTTGATGTGAATGAGATGATGAAGAAGCCCACCATAGAAGGTCAATGCATCTATGTGGAGACAATGGATCAGTTGGCTGATGAGTTGCTTGAGGAACTGAATACTGATGATCCTCTTCAAGCTACTTTAACCCAAGAACAAGGAGACAATGAGTTCTTAGCAGAAGAAAGTGAAGGGTACAAGCTGTATTTGGACAATGCTAGAGAACTTGGTCCTGAGACAAGGTTTTTGGAACTGGAACAAAGTGGATCTGAGGTCTTGGATATCAGAGGATCAGACACTAGCCAATGCATCTTCGATGCCGATTGGAATGAGGCTGATGCACCCCCTGTTGAGCTCAAGCCTCTACCAACAGGGCTCAGGTACGCTTTCTTGGGCTTAAACTCCACATATCCAGTGATCATCAATGATAGCTTATTAGAGCATGAAGAGAGTGCATTGCTTAGTGAGATAAGAAAGTTCAGGAGAACCATAGGATACTCTTTGGCTGATATTAGAGGGATCTCTCCTGACATATGCACCCACAGGATACACCTAGAGGACCAAGCTATGTCCTCTATTGAGCATTAACGACGTCTTAACCCGAACCTCAAGGAGGTGGTTAAGAAGGAGATACTCAAGCTCCTTGAGGCAGGGATAATTTACCCAATCTATGACTCAAGGTGGGTATCTCCTGTTCACGTTGTGCCCAAGAAAGGTGGGATCACAGTGGTTAAAAACGAGAAGGATGAGTTGATAGCTACTAGGACTATAACAGGACACAGAATATGTATAGACTATAGAAAGCTCAATGCAGCCTCTAGGAAGGATCATTTTCCTTTGCCTTTTATTAATCAGATGCTAGAGAGGCTTGCAAACCATCCCTTCTTTTGTTTTCTCGATGGGTACTCTGGATTCTTTCATATCCACATAGATCCAAGAGACCAAGAGAAAACAACATTTACTTGCCCTTATGGCACATTTGCATACACGCGCATGCCTTTTGGTCTTTGTAACACCCCTGCCACATTCCAGCGTTGCATGATGCATATATTCTCTGACATCATTGAAGAGAAGGTGGAGGTGTTCATGGATGATTTTTCTGATATTAGAGGGATCTCCTCCTTCTCGGATTGTCTCTCTAATTTGTCACAGGTCTTGGAGAGATGTGAGCAACATAACCTGGTGTTAAATTGGGAGAAATGCCACTTCACGGTGCAGGAAGGGATTGTACTTGGGCATAAGATATCTGAGAAGGGCATAGAGGTTGACAGAGCAAAGGTGGAAGTGATGGTGAATCTGCAAACTCCCACTTAAGTCAAAGGAATAAGGAATTACCTTGGGCATGCAGGGTTTTACGGAAGATTCATCAAAGACTTCTCAAGAATAGCCAGACCTTTGACAAGGCTGTTGTGTAAACAAGTTGACTTTGTCTTTGATGCTGAGTGTGAAGAAGCCTTCAAGATGATCAAGGATGCATTAGTCAGTGCACCAATTGTCCAGGCTCCAGACTGGTCCCTTCCTTTTGAGGTTATGACTGATGCATCAGATTATGCAGTTGGAGCTGTACTTGGTCAGAGGAAGGACTGGAAGCTTCATGTCATCTACTATGCCAGTAGAACCCTTGACTCTGCCCAAGAGAAGTACGCTACCACTGAGAAGGAAATGCTGGCAATAGTCTTTGCTTTTTATAAATTCAGAAGCTACCTGGTGGGATCAAAATTCATTGTATATACTGATCATGCAGCCCTCAGGTATCTGATGACCAAGAAAGATGCCAAGCCTAGACTGTTGAGATGGGTTCTCTTACTTCAAGAGTTTGATATGGAAGTACAAGACAAGAAGGGTATAGAGAATGGAGCTGCAGACCATCTCTCTAGGTTAAGAGTGGACTCTGAAGTCCCTCTTAATGAAAGCCTTCCTGAGGAATCATTGATGGTGCTCAACTCCTATTTGGAGTTTGAAGAAGTGGATAGCATCCAAGAGAAGAGAATGCCCTGGTTTGCTGATATTGTGAACTTTCTTGCTTGTGGAGTGGAACCACCTGAACTAGATGCTTACCACAGAAAGAAGTTCTTCAGAGATGTGCAAAGATACCATTGGGATGAACTTTACCTGTATGTCCTGAACAAATATCAGCTGTATAGAAGGTGTTTTGCTGAAGAGGAGATGCAACCTGTGTTGGAAGAGTACCATGGTTCAGCTTTTGGGGGTCATATGGGAGCATTCAAGACTGTGGCCAAGGTTTTTCAGAGTGGGTTTTGGTGGCCCACAATGTTCAAGGATGCTCTGGGAGTTGTTTCAGCATGTGATGCCTGTTAGAGGCATGGAAACATTTCAAAGAGGAGTGAGATGCCTCAAAATCCAATACTAGAGGTTGAAATCTTTGATTGTTGGGGAGTGGATTTTATGGGAATCAGTACATACTAGTGGCTGTGGACTATGTGTCCAAGTGGGTTGAGGCCATTGCTTCCCCTACCAATGATTCGAAGGTAGTAGTGAGGTTGTTCAAGAACATAATCTTCCCAAGATTTGGAGTACCCAGGGTTGTTATTTCTGATGGAGGGTCCCATTTTGTAAACAAGACCTTGGAGGGATTGCTGAGAAAGCATGTAGTGAAACACAAGGTAGCTACTCCTTATCATCCTCAAACTAGTGACCAGGTTGAAGTGTCTAATAAACAGATTAAGGCCATTCTTGAGAGGACTGTTAGCTCAAGCAGAAAAGATTGGAGCAAAAGACTGGATGATGCATTGTGGGCTTATAGAACAGCCTTTAAGACTCCAATTGGGACATCTCCTTTCAATATGCTATATGGGAAGAGCTGCCACCTTCCTGTTGAGCAGGAGTACAAGGCTTTATTGTCTGTGAAGTTGCTGAACTTTGATATCAAGACAACTAAAGAGAAAAGGGTCATTCAAGTCCATGAACTTGAAGAGATCAGGCTGGGGGCTTTTGAGAGCTCCAAGATTTATAAAGAAAAGACCAAGGCTCTGCATGATCAAAAGATTCTGAAAAAGGAGTTCAAGGAAGGTGATCTGGTGTTGCTGTTCAACTCTAGGCTTAAGTTGTTTCCTGGAAAACTTAAGTCTAGATGGTCTGGTCCCTTTAAGGTTCTTGAGGTCAAGCCATATGGAGCTGTTGTGTTAGACGACAAGGATGGTCAAGAGTTTGTGGTAAATGGCCAAAGGATCAAGCACTACCTAGTCTCACAAAGGAAGGAGGAAGCTACATCAGTTCCCCTTCTTGATCCACCACCAGCCTGTTAAACAGGTTTTCAAAGTCAAACTTAGAGACTTTAAATAAAGTGCTCTTGGGAGACACCCCAAGCTTATCCTTGTACATAGTTCTTTTGATTTCTTTTCTTTCTTTTTATGTTTTAGAACTTTTTGATGGGTTTTGTGAGTTGATCTCAGGTTCCAGGTGACATTTGGAGACCATGGCTCAGGTCAAAGTAGAATGGAGCGTGTGATAAGGCTGAGAGAAGTGTTTAAGGCCTGAAAACTTGAAGGACGCTTGTGTGCTACCTGGGCATGCGGCTCAGTCAGGCCAAGGACCAACTCGCATGCAAGCTCGCAATTTAGTCTGACTTGGTCCTGCAGGTTAGAACCAAGAGCAGCCAAGCCGCACACCAGGAGGAAGGTGCTGTGGAGACTAAGTGCTAAGACGTGCGACTTGGTACTGCGGGTTAGATGCAAGAAGACCAAGATGCACGACCACTCGTAAATTGCACCGAGTTGGTCATGCGAGATGGTTTGCAAAGGTCCCAGGCCGCACACAAAAGAAGAAGCTGTGGTGTCTAAGTGTAAAGTCATGCGAGACGGTCATGCGGCCTGAATCAATGAAAGACCAAGGCGCAGGAACATTCGCAAATCACACCGAGTTGGACCTGCTAGCTGATGTTCAAGAATCCCAGGCCGCACACAAAACAAAAGACCCAGGAAGTCAAGTATCAAAGAACTGCGATACGGTCATGCGGTTTGAATCAGGGAAAGGCCAGGCCGCAGACGGGTTCGCAAATTACACCGGTTCAGGCATGTGGCTCAGCTTTACATCATCCCAGGTTGCACACCAAAAGAAGCACCCAGACGTCTAAGTGTCAAAGTCTGCGAGTCAGGCGTGCGGCTTAAACCGAGGAGGTCCCAGGTCGCACGAACATTCGCAAATTGCACCGACCTGGGAATGCGAGTGGGTTCAGAAGAGGAGCAGGCCGCACGTTGAGAAGGAGCATGGATATTCTCTAAGTGACAGATCGTGCGACCTGGTCATGCGACTTGGACGCACGTAAGACCAGGCCGCACGAGAACTCGCAAATTACACCGGCATGGACGTGCGGGTAAGCTGAGAGAAGGGACCAGGTCGCAGCATGGGAGAAGAGACTAAGCCGTGCAGAAGAGAATTGTTGTGGAGAAATGACTAAGTGTGGGGGAGGCTCACGGTGTAAGCACCTCGGTATAACTATACCGAGGGGCAATGTTCACTTAAAACGGTCAAAAACCTCAATCCGAGGCCGCGACTAGTTTACACCAAGGCCAGCCCGTTTAAGCCCCCAAGCACCAAGTGTTCTTTGTTAAAACAAGTGACCTCGGCATGATACCCTCGTGGTGGAGCGTGTCGAGGTGCCCGGTTTCAAAAACGTTCAAAAACAAGAACATTTGGGACACTTAGATCGAAGAAAAGGGTTTGCTCTATGGAAAAGACGTGAAGGCCACGGAGAATTACTCGTTAACATGAGCTTAAATTGCTCGGCTTGGTGCCCTCGAGGTGGAACAAGTCGAGGCCGCTCAAGTTAACACGAGAAATATTGGTTTAGTCCGTACGGCCCACGTCACTCCTTTACTGCGCCATTTGAAGGCTTTTGCGCGGTAATTTAAATTTGAACGCCCGGTCAAGATGGTTTTTGGCGCGGTCAACAGCTAGAGCTGGAAGAGAAGGGGGGACCAGTCCCACTACAGTCCAAACGCCATTTGGAAAGCGCGCTCCAGCCCATACCAGCCTCCACACCGAGCTAAAACGCAGAGTTTGCCTTCTTCTCTCTTTTCTCTGCATTTCACGAACACAACTCTCTCATTTCTCATTCTTTTCGCGTGATTCCAAGCGTTCTAGACTCGTTAGGGTGTTGTCTATTCTGCATAAGCATCTCACTGAGCTTGAATCTTGGATTCCCAAAGGTATTTGCATCTTAAAGAACTCATCTTTTTCCATTCATTCTTTGCGAGCTTAAATGTTTGTAAAATATGGAATCGATTCTTTTAGAACGTATTGACCCTTGGGAACAATTTTAAAAATTCTATCAGGATAGACAACACATGAAAAACTGGTCTTTGCTCTGAAAATCACTTGTTCTTGAGTTTTTAAAATTCTTGAGAAAATGCGCTTGGAATCGGCTTAAATGGTGAACCGAGTTGTTGAGCTGAACTGACTAGATCTCTTGTCTCTCTCCGGTTGTTCTAGCTTGATTGATACTCTCTTTGATGTTTGAAAAAGCTATAAATCTGGTCTTCTTAGAGAAAAAGCTCTGTTCTTGCCATCTTGAGATACATGTGCTTATCGATATACTTGATTCTAACGGTTTCCTTGAGAATCTGCCTTGCAGATGACCGGCGACCAAACTGTTCCTACTCATGAGACGAACAAAAACGAGGTTCAGAGGAGGGGTACCAAAGGAAAAGCTGTGGCCGTGGCACGCAGTGGAGGAACAAGCAAGAAAACCTCGACAAGACCTGATGGCGAGCCAGCTGCTAAACGAGCAAGGAACGCCGAGCTCACTCCGGCACCAGCTCTTGAATCAAGGAGGAATGGGAAGCAAGCAGCCGTTGGATCCAACGAGGATGAGCTCAGAGCCATAGTCCCCCATGAAGCCAACTGTGGCAAGAAGGCCAAGAAGGAACCGAAGCCCGAGCCTGAGGAAGAACATTTCCCAACTACTGAGGAGTACTTGGACCACTTTAACTCTATAAGAGTGGCTCAAGGTCGGTTCCCTGATATGGAGTTGTTGAGGAAGCTTGAGATACTCGATGATGTTACCCTCATCTTTCAAAACATGGGCCTGGTCGAGTTCTTCACGATGAGCGATGTTGCTTATGAGGGGATCACACAACAGTTTCTTGCCACTTTGGAGGTTGTCATCTATCCCAAGAGAGATCCCAAGCGTTTACATGGCAAAGGGTTCGGCCACATTGAGTTTGACATGGAAGGCGTGCACTACAAGGTCAGTTTCAAGGAGCTTGATGAGATATTTGGTTTTGAAAGGAATGGAAGCTCGCTTGACAAGTTCGTGTACCCAAAAGAAGAGTTAGCCGCCTTGTGGGAAACAATCGCTTTTGGACCTTACTTGGGAGGCAAGAGCAAGACGAGTTGCATCAGGAATCCTACGATCAGATACACCAACCAAGTTCTCGCCTCCACATTCTTCTCGACCTATAACCCCGGTGTTATTCATACGGCCGAGCTTGAATTGTTGGGACTTGGACTGAAGCCGCTCATCACTCAAATGAAGAACAAGAAGGAGTTCCAAGGGCCAATGCATGTACCCTCTTTAGGCGCGTTTTTTGCGATCCAAATGCTCACTTACAGACACAATGTGTGGTGTGACCGAAAGAAGAAAGGAGCAAGGAGGCTTCAGAACGGTTGGATTGTCACCAAGATTTTGAGAGCTCAAGGATTCATATTCCCTGATTCACCATCGAGGCCGAGTCTCATTGATGAGCAGTACTTAAGCAAAAGTGGTTTCTTTGGAGGCAAGTCAGGGGATAGATGGGTTTACAACTTCACACTGATGCACAGAGACGGCACACAGGTCCTACTGCCTAACCGAGGCCTCACCATGCTTGACAAACAGTGTAACGTCTCCTTCTATGTCCTCAAAGATCAGTTGTACAACCCATCTCTCGACCCACCAATGCGCAAGTGTACCAAGGCCGCACCTAGCAAACCTCAGAACGAGAACGGCCCGGCCGGATGTGAGAACGAGGAAGAGAGACACCCCGAGAGGAGGATTGGAGCAGGCCGATACCATTTTGATCCATACGTCTGGGGTGAGCCTGAATACCATACCAAGAAGCTGTATTCGCGAGTGAACACTCTCCAAAAGTGGTGTAAGTGGCAAGACAAGACCATTCACGCGTTGGTGGACTGTGTAAGGCATCTGAAAAAGAAAGTCAAGCGACTCACCAGACCATCTTCCCCGGACAAGAACTCGGCGACCTCAACCGCACCAGTTACACAAGAAGAGGTTGGAGAAAGCTCTAACGCGAGGAACCCAGAGTTTCCACCAGGCAAAGAGGACTGGATCGATCCTGCCTCGGCATTCTTACCGGAACCCTCGGAAAGCAGCCCACCACGCCAGTCCACGCCCTCCTGCTCAACGTCAAATCCTTCGTACTACTTGGGATCAGACCTCTCCGACTGAGGTATCGACTTCAAACTCTTGTACATATGCATCTTGTATATACCATATTGCATATAGTTTATCTTTTTACTTCTCTCACACGCTTTTATAACACACGGGACTGTGTTATTTAAGTGTGGGGGAGGAGCTTTGTGTTTTCTGATCTTGTTTTCTTTGTTCTTATTTGACTTTTGCATTCTTGAGTCTCATTTAGCTATGTACATATGATAAAATTGCATCATTCTAGTTGCATCTCGCATTCTAAGATCGAGTCTAGCTGCATCATGTAGGATTGCATCAGTGCAAGGAGCAATGATAGATTTTTTCCTAGAGAGTAAATCACTTGAGAACTTGAACTAAATATGCTTGTGAAACTCATTATGTGCTTGTAAAGCTTGAAACGATTCGAATCTGAGAAGCAAGTTTGAATTACACTCAACTCTAGCTAAGTGATAACCCTGAACTTGAATTGTAAATATCTTTTGACGCATTGCTTGAATAGGCTTGTGGATACCGATATACATACTTGAGCTAGAATCGTTGTTTTTACCACCCTCCTTCCTTAGCTCAAGTAGCTGAATCCGCATCATGGATCAGTTCCCTCACCTTGAACCCACCTTTCTTTCGAGCCAATGTTTGTGGGTGAATTGTGAGGCCACTTTGGATTGAACTTAGCAGAAAGTGTTAGGTTTAGAGCGACAAGGGCATGTCTCATTGAGTGTTATGTTCCAACATCAAGGAACTGAGAGTGTTGGCGAGGAATAAGTGTGGGAGAAAACACTTGTTGGTGAGTGGAAAAAGGTGAGATGAGTGGAAAAGAGAAAGTGGAAATAGCTAGGGGAATGAAAGAAAAAGAATTGAGTCTTGGATTTGAAAAGATGAGCTCTGTTGCTTTTAAAAGAAAAATTTAGTCTTTGAAATGAAAAGAAGCCAAAAAGGCTCAAGAGTTCTAAGATGAAAAGAAAAGAGCTGTGTGAATAAGTGAACACCAAGGCTTGAGAATTAAAGCAAAAGAGAGTCCCCTAGTGAAAAGAAAACGATTGAGAAGAGTGAGGATCTTGAGAGGGTGAGCAAGTGAGAAAGCTTTGAGTGGAGTGTGGGGTGTGATGAGTCTTGCCCTTGTATGCATCGGTTGCTTTTTACCTTTAGCATTCTGCCAAAGTTTGGTCGTTCATAGAGAGATCCCTTGCTGCATTACACCTGCTTGAATATTGATGAGATCATTTTTATCTCATGACCTTACCCTAGCCAAGCCAGCCTATTTGAACATTGCATCATTTGATTCACCGGTTACGAACTTAATGAATGTGAAAGAGTTGAATGTGATAATGACTTGTGGAGATTCCGTGCTTTAGTTGGAAAATATCTGAGTATAGCTTTGCATTGCATATTTGAGCATGAATCTGAGTTCTCTTTGTGATCATTTCTCTCTAAAAAGGAAATATGAGCTCCATCTGCACTACAACCTCTTTCTCTCATTTGTTCTCTTCGCTTGAGGACAAGCAAAGGACAAGTGTGGGGGAATTGATATGTCTATATTTTACATCATTTAGAGTGCATTTTAGAGTCCTCATCATGTGTTTTCCCATTTAAATTGAGTCTTTAGGCATCAAAATAGGGTTTAGGGCTTGCATTAGGTCCCAAAGAGTTTTGCATGTTTTGAAGTCTTTATCAGGTGCTTTGGAAATCAATTGGAGCTTAAGAAGAGGAGCAGAGAAGAAAACGGTGAAGAAAAGGGTCAAAAATGGTGAATACCGCTTGGAGGAATTTCTCGGCCAAAACTCGTACCGGCTGGACAGAAACCTCGGTCAAAAAGCTTACCGAACGCTCATTACCGACCAAAACCCTTACCGATCGACCAAAAATCAGCCTGGGTCGAGTATCGGGTGCAAAATACCACGGGTTAAGTTTTTGGCCGAGGCGAGAGAATTTTACAGCTAAAAAGCTTACCACGGTACATAGCCCTCGGTCATTTTCCTTACCGCGGTACATAGCCCTCGGTCATTTTCCTTACCGCGGGAAGCTTTTCTCGACCAAAACCTGTCTTTGCCCGCGCATTTCAAAGATCAGCAATCCGGGGAACCTTCCGGTCCGAATCAGTTGGCGGGGTCTTCATAAAGGTTGGAGAGAATCAAGCAAAGATACTAGAACAGTTGGAATCATCCAATTCGGACCAGTGGGGAGAAAGATACAGCTTCCGGAAGATGCACCAACATTACGCGCATCCGAGATCACGGCGGATTTCAAAGATCACGGCGGACGGAGCCTTTCCGGACCGAACTAGCCTGCCCGGTCTTCATAAAAGTTCGAGATCTGTGAAAGAACTTCTCAGAACAGTTAGAAGCGCTCAGTTCGGAGCAGTGGTTCAAAAGATAAGGTCTCCGGAGTTCACATTGGTTCAAAAGCTCGTTTTCCGGTGAATCCGATGCGGTGCAAAGATGTGAAATCCAGGAAGCCTTCCACTTCCCAAGCTCCGACGGTCCCTTCACCAAAGTTCGAGCTTATTGAGTCATCTTGACTATGAAACTGGTCTCAGAGAAATTGGAGTCGTGTGTTGAAAGTTACTGTTTCCGGAAGACAATATGGTTGATACGAGCCCAAATGAGTTACGATACGCGCTAAGTGTTTTCTCAGGGCTCGGCATCATTACCTCGACATCGTCCAAGTCAAGGCTCATATCTTGGGAGTATTCTGGACTAGACCTCGTGCTGATGCCTCGGCATGTTGGGACCAAGGCATGCACACGTAAGAAGTGAAGCTGGAAACGACTAAGTGTTGAACGTGCACCTCGGTGTAATGACCTCGGCGTGCATGCCGGACTCTGTTCTCCCGAACTCCTCGACTACCAAGCCCCTCGGCATTTTATCCCGAGGTCCCTTATCGTAAACCCAGAATCAAGAACAAGACGGCTCAAGAACACTCACGTGAAGATGGATCAAAGACTAGGGTTCATGCATGTTCTTGACGTGTTCTTCACGAGATCTTCATTTGAATCCTGACTCACGTACACTCCTCGACATGAAGACCTCGGCTTCACTCTCCGACACACCGTGGCACTCACCCATCAACCCAAGAAGGCGGCTCAGTACCCGGTTTGTTCCGGGCTGACCCACGACACTTTCCCTTTGCTATAAATATATTTTAAGACCAAAAACCTAATCATCTGATCTCTTATCTGTTTTTAGCTCTAAGAACTTACCTCTTTGGTGATACTTGATTAATCTAATCTGATATCTCGTTTTTGCATCAGAATCTTGTTCTCTTTTTATTTCTTTTATCATCCAGCAGCTAACTCCTTATCATGATAAGCTACACGTCTTGCAAAGGACTTAGTGAACTCGTTATGATCAGTGAGTAGTCGTTTAAAGCGGCTTTAGATAGGTAGATTAGGGTGCTTTCAAGATAGATTAATGGGTTTAGGTGTCTAGTCTTGCATGTTTCATTCTTTAACCGACGAGATCTCTAGGCTGGATCCAAGCACATCACTTGAGGTTCAGATCTGAGACATATCTCGCATCAGAAGTGTTTGTAGAAATGTCTGAACCACTCGGTTAAAGGTTTAAGAGTCTTTCATCGCGAGAGGGATAGTTTGTTCTCTTAAATGACATTTTTGAACTGAATCTTATTGCTGACTGATTCATGCTTCTCAAAAGGGATTTTGGTATGAAAAAGGATCAGTTTAGATGTTTAATACTTTCATGAGAAGATTAACATGCCTTGAGTTCAGAGTTAAATGAAATCGCTTGATAAAATGATTCATTAGCCCATTAGTCTAGCTTGGAAGCACCCGAGTCAAGTATCATGTCTAAAGCTTCTGCCTTTATCATATATTATCATCATCCGAACCATTTATTTGTCATTTGCATTTTAGCTTTGTTTAAATCTCATCTTTTGTTTCATCGCTTGCTTATTTACTTGTTAATTAGTCTAGCTAAAAACCCTTGCTATTCTCTCTTGACTTAAGGCAACAAATGACATAGATAGTGTCTCCATTACAAGTTTGGTTTGATAACCCCTTGTACTACAAGGACAGGGGTATTGATAACCTCTTTAAAGGGTGAAAACTCTTAGTTATCAGAGCCATAGACGGAGAAGTCGTCCATAAACACCTCCACTTTCTCTTCAATGAGGTCAGAGAAGATATGCATCATACACCTTTGAAAGGTCTCTGGTGCATTACAAAGACCAAAAGGCATGCGTCTATAAGCGTAAGTGCCATAAGGGCATGTAAATGTTGTTTTCTCTTGATCTCGAGGATCCATGGGGATTTGAAAGAAACCCGAGTACCCATCAAGAAAACCAAAAAAGGATGATTAGCTAGCCTCTCAAGCATTTGATCAATGAATGGCAAAGAGAAATGATATTTCCTAGAAGCAGAATTCAGTTTTCTATTGTCAATGCACATACGATGACCGGTTATGGTTCTTTGGCCTATAAGCTCATCCTTTTTGTTTTTTACCACCGTGATCCCACCTTTCTTGGGCACAACGTGAACCGGAGATACCCACCTTGAGTCAGAGATTGGGTATATTATCCCTGCCTCAACAAGCATGAGTATCTCTTTCATAACCACCTCCTTGAGGTTCGGGTTAAGACGTCGTTGATGCTCAATAGAAGACATAGCTTGGTCTTCTAGGTGTATCCTGTGGGTGCATATGTCAGGAGAGATGCCTCTAATATCGGCCAAAACATACCCTATGGCTCTCCTGAACTTTCTAAGCTCGCTAAGCAATGCACTCTCTTCATGCTCTAACAAGTTATCATTGATGATTACGGGATATGAAGAGTTTGAGCCTAAGAAAACGTACCTCAGCCCTGTTGGTAGAGGCTTGAGCTCAACAGGGGGTGCATCAGCCTCATTCCAAACATCATCGAAGCTGCATTGCCTCGGAACAGCTTCCTCGGCCTTTCCTTTCTCGCGTGGTTTACCACTGACCTTGGCATAAGACATCATAGCCATGATACCCCGAGGTGTCTCCCCAACAGTCTTGGACTCCCCGATGTCTAAAATGCCGAGGCCACTCTTCTTGAGCTCCAAAAACCTCGTATCAGCTTCAAGTTCTTTTGGTTGGTCCAAGAGGCGTTTGTACACCTCGCTTTCATCGTTCAAGAACCCGTGCTCGCTTTTTTCCCGTGTCAAGACCACTTGTAGTGGGCTTCTGCGTTTAACTCTTCAAGAAGCTCATCAGTTAGCTCCTCCATTGTTTCAACATAGAAAACTTGACCTCCAATGGTCGGTTTCTTCATCATTTCCTTCACATTGAACTTCATGGTTTCAGAACCGAAGTGCAGCTCGATTATGCCTCCTCTCACGTCAATGATCGCTCTTGTTGTTGCTAAGAAGGGTCTTCCCAAGATGATGGGGTCAACAGGCTCCTCATCCATCTCAAAAACTATGAAATCCGTGGGGATCTCTATTTCACCAATTCTCAAAGGTAAATCTTCAAGTAAGCCCACCGGTAATCTCACTGATCTATCAGCTAACACAAGGGAGATCTTCGCTGGTTTGTAGCTTTTGAAACCCAATATATTTGCTACCGAATAGGGCATGAAGCTCACGGAAGCTCCTAGATCACACAAGAAACTTGAAAACTTCAAGTGACCTATTGCACACGGCAAAGTAAAACTGCCCGGATCAGATAGCTTTCTTGGTATGGATCTCCTTTGAATGATGGCGCTGCATTAGTGACTCAATATTACCATCCCCTGGAGCTCTTTCGTCTTGTTAAGAATGATGTCCTTTAGAAACTTTCGAAGTTGTGGTATAGCTAGGAAAGAATTTATGATCGGCAAAGTCATTACCTTTGTCTTTAACCGGTTCTTTTTCCAAAACCTCATCTTCTTGCTCATCATTTGAGGCTGCCTCCCCACCAATTTGCTCATTTTCCTCAGTGAGCTTTGTCTTAGGTGCTGGAGCTTGTAATTCTTTTCCACTTCTCAAAGTGATGGCGTTCACGTACTCCTTTGGGTTAGGTTCCAGCTTACCTGGTAAAGCTGGACCTCTTGATGATGTTGAAGCTTGATTCTGCTTAAGCTCCCGTATATCCTGTTGCATTGGTGCTGAACTGGGAGAAGTGCCATTTCATGGTGTAGGAAGGGATTGTACTTCAGCATAAGATCTCTGAGAAGGGCACAGAGATTGACAGAGCAAAGGTGGAAGTGATGGTGAATCTGCAAGCTCCCAATTCAGTCAAAGGGATAAGGAGCTTCCTTGGGCATGCAGGGTTTTACAGAAGATTCATCAAAGACTTTTCAAGAATAGCTAGGCCTCTGACTAGGCTGTTGTGCAAAGAGGTTGAATTTGTCTTTGATGCTGAGTGTGAGGAAGCTTTCAAGAAGATCAAGGAGGCATTGATCAGTGCACCAATTGTCCAGGCCCCTGATTGGCATTGTCCTTTGAGATTATGACTGATGCTTCAGATTATGCAGTTGGAGCTGTTCTAGGACAGAGGAAGGACAGGAAGCTTCATGTCATATACTATGCCAGCAGAACCCTTGATTCTGCCCATGAGAAGTATGCTACCACAGAGAAGGAAATGTTGGCAATATTCTTTGCATTTGATAAATTCAGAAGCTACCTGGTGGGATCAAAAGTCATTGTATAAACTGATCATACAGCCCTCAGGTATCAAATGACCAAGAAGGATGCAAGCCTAGACTCTTGAGATGGGTCCTCTTACTTCAAGAGTTTCATATGGAGGTACAAGACAAGAAGGGTATAGAGAATGGAGCTGCAGACCATCTCTCCAGGTTAAGAGTGGACTCTGAAGTCCCTATTAATGACAGTCTCCCTGAGGAATCATTGATGGTGATTAGCTCTTACTTGAAGTTTGAGGAAGTGGATAACATCCAAGAGAAGAGAATGCCCTGGTTTGCTGATATTGTGAACTTTATTGCTTGTGGAGTGGAACCACCAGAGCTTGATGCTTACCACAGAAAGAAGTTCTTCAAAGATGTCCAGAGATACCATTGGGACGAACCTTACCTGTATGTCCTGAACAAAGATCAGCTGTATAGAAGGTGTCTTGCTGAAGAGGAGATGCAACCTGTGTTGCAAGAGTGTCATGGATCAGCTTTTGGTGGTCGCATGGGAGCATTCAAGACTGTGGCCAAGGTTCTTCAGAGTGGGTTCTGGTGGCCCACAATGTTCAAGGACGCTCAAGGAGTTGTTTCAGCATGTGATGCCTGTCAGAGGCATGGAAACATTTCAAAGAAGAGTGAGATGCCTCAAAATCCAATATTGGAGGTTGAAGTTTTTGATTGTTGGGGAGTGGACTTTATGGGACCTTTCATCTCATCTTATGGGAATCAGTACATATTAGTGGCTGTGGACTATGTGTCCAAGTGGGTTGAGGCTATTGCTTCCCCTACCAATGATTCCAAGGTAGTGGTCAGGTTGTTCAAGAACATAATCTTCCCAAGATTTGGAGTACCCAGGGTTGTTATTTCTGATGGAGGTTCTCACTTTGTGAACAAAACCTTGGAAGGATTGCTGAAGAAGCATGGAGTGAAACATAAGGTAGCTACTCCTTATCATCCTCAGACTAGTGGCCAGGTTGAAGTGTCTAATAGACAAATTAAGGCCATTCTTGAGAGGACTGTTAGCTCAAGCAGAAAAGATTGGAGCAAAAAGCTTGATGATGCATTGTGGGCTTATAAAACAGCCTTTAAGACTCCAATTGGAACATCTCCTTTCAATCTGCTATATGGGAAGAGCTGCCACCTTCCTGTTGGGCTGGAATACAAGGCACTATGGGCTGTGAAGTTGCTGAACTTTGATATCAAAACAGCTCAGAAGAAAAGGATAATTCAACTCCATGAGCTTGAGGAGATCAGATTGGAGGCCATTGAGAGCTCTAAGATCTATAAAGAAAAGACCAAAGCTCTACATGATCAAAAGATTCTGAAAAGGGAGTTCAAGGAAGGTGATCTGGTGTTGCTGTTCAACTCTAGGCTTAAGCTATTTCCTGGAAAACTTAAGTCTAGATGGTCTGGTCCCTTTAAGATTCTTGAGGTCAGGCAATATGGAGCTGTTGTGTTAGAAGGAAAGGATGGTCAAGAATTTGTGGTCAATAGGCAAAGGATCAAGCACTACCTGGTGTCACAAAGGAAGGAGGAAGCTACATCAGTTCCCCTTCTTGATCCACCATCAGCATAAACTTGGTATAAAAGTCAAACTTAGAGACTTTAAACAAAGTGCTCTTGGGAGACACCCCAAGCTTATCCTTTGTACATAGTTCTTTTGATTTCTTTTCTTTCTTTTATGTTTTAGGATCTTTTGATGGGTTTTGTGAGTTGTTCTCAGGTTCCAGGTGATTTTTGGAGGCTATGGCTCAGGAACAAAGTGAATTGGGGCATGTGAGAAGGCTAAGAGCAGAGTTTAAGGCATGAAAACTTGAAGGACGCCTGTGTGCTACTTGGGCGTGCGGCTCAGTCAGGCCATGGACCAACTCGCATAAGGACTCGCAGTTTAGTCCTACTTGGGTCTGCGGGTTATTCACCTGGCAGCAGGAGATTTGAGCAAGAAAATTCTAAGTGTCAAAACGTGCGAGTTGGGTCTGCGAGTTGGATGCACGTGAGACCAGGCCGCACTGATGTTCGCAATATACACCGGCTTGGGCGTGCGAGACAGGCCAAGAAGATGCGAGTCGCACACGGTGGGAAAATGGCCAAGAAGTCTAAGGGCTAAAACGTGCGACTTGGTCCTGCGGGTTAGATGCAAGAAGGCCAGGCCGAACGATCACTCGCAATTTGCACCAAGTTGGCTTCTTCATCATATCATTAACATCAAACTTCAGCCTTTCAGAACCAAATTGCAGCTCAATTATGCCTCCTTTTACATCAACCACAAAGTCTGTAGACACTTCAAATCCCCCTATCTTCACTCCTTTTTTCACACTTCTTGCATGCTATGTAATACCAGGTGTTGCTAATAGCAACCAAGTTTATGGTTGCCAATGTCACATACTTACCGACCTGCGAAATCACAACAATCAATGTCAATCACTTAAACTAATTCTTTCAAATAAAGATGTTGGAGGATCACAAATTCACATACCGTGTTAGTCGAAAGTGTATAACTTAACTTCCACCTATTATAGTTCCAAGAAATTCATCATTTTATGAATCTTTAGAATCCACACCAGAGAATCATCGTCATTAGGAATGAGAACACACTTATCTTGGGGCAACCTAATCAGAATAAAAGTAAGAAATAAATATATCTATTATAAAATTAAAAAAAACAAAAGAACAGTTAAAAACTAAATTACAGTTTCATTAGACAGGTTCTTACATTGATCGGAATATCTCCACCTATGGAGATACTGGATCAAGTAAGATCTGTGTTATATTGAAAGCATTTGAAATACTCACTTCACCTAATATTTAAATACATAAAAATAACGTTAAAATGACATATAATATACAAAAAACCATATCATAGGAAAAACGTTATATAGTATACCTTGGTGTTTTTTGATACATGCCAGCCTCATAAAAATCACAACGACAGAAGAATAATTACATTTGACGTAATGAGCAACAGTTTTTCCATAATCACCCCAAAGAGTGCATGCAAATTGTAGATCACTATTGAAATAAAAACACAATCATCAGGTTAACTATAAATTAAAACAACAAAACATTAGCAGAAAATCCATCTAAAATCTCGACCATAATTGCCAAGTAAACGATTGATAACACCTGCTTTTGATCACTCTTATGGATAACTTTCAATATCTTATGCAGGTGTTTTCACTCAGTTTTAAAGATTTTATAAGTGTTTTCCATGTTTTGGAGTTCTACAAGGCTTTTTAGGAAATTTGAAGTTTTGGAGTGCATTTTGGAGCAAAAGTACACTTTTGGATAAATCCAGGCCGTCAGAAGTTTGGCAACCAAAGAAGACCTTCTCACAGTCTGATCAGCCCCAAATTTGGAGACATTATAGATGAGACAACCATATTTCCAACACATTTTAATCAATGCAATCCAACGGTTAGATCACCAGATATAATTAATGCGCTGAAGGCCAATCAACACAGTCCAAGAAGGGACATGAGTTTTTACCCGAGGCCAAACTCTTTCCCTCTGCAGCTCAGCCTCCCTCACCCGTGGTGGAGCTCTGTCCAAACCTCAGAAGCTCAACTAAGGCCCAAGACACTTCCTGCACTCATTTTAGAAGCCCTAGACGCCCATACTTGAGAAAACACTATAAATACTCATTTTTATGTCTTTTGTAAGAGGGCTTCTTTCATCTCTTTGAGAGAGAACTTCATTGTAGTTTTAGGTTTTACTTTTATGCATTTTTAGAAGCCTTTCATCGCCAAACTATTTCTTCAATAAAAGAAGGTTTTTCTGCAACTTTGTTTCTTTACTTTATTGCTTCTAGTTTTTAAAGCAATGATGATGTCAAGCTCAATCATGTCTGAGTAGTCACCGAGTCCCCTAAACCATCAAAGGGGATCCCAGGTTCGAGTGACATCTAGGTTTTTTTTTAGCTTAAAGGATTTCGATTTTAAATGATTATCCCATTCATCCAAATCTCAAAGTGGTTCTCTGGATTGATCACCTAGAGTCCGATCCAAGGTTAAATCCGAGCCACAAGAGTGTTGTATCTGGGTTACTTGATGTAGATCTTATGGACGTCACCGTCGTAGGAGAAGAAAGCTACCTACGGAGGATACGTAAGCCGAGATAGATTCCGATCTGAAATGCATGATCCTATTCTAGCATGAGAACGAGAGTTAATTGCTAAGAATAAGTGATTAGATGATTAGGGTGACGAGAGTTGGCTAATCTTATAAGTGTCTATCCTAGTTTCAGAGTCATATAAAATCCTTACCTAGAATTCCCTGTGTCCTAGAACATTTACCCTAGAGATGAACCCTAATCCCAGCGCAGTTTTTCATATAGTTTTCAACTGATTTTATTTCAAGCTTTTTAATTCCCTGCTTAGTTAGATTTAGTGACAAACCAAAACCCCTTTTTATTTGATTAGGTCTACGATTGTCTTTAGCATCTGTTAAAAGTCCTCAACACACAAATTTCTGTGGATTCGATCCCTAAGTACTACTGCGTTTGCTATGCACTTGCAGCTTGTCAAGGGTAAAACTTGTGTTGCCCACTACACCCACATCAAGTTTTTGGCACCGTTGGCGGGGATTTGTCGCTGTTGATTTAATTTTTTAATCTAATTTCAATTCTAGACCACAAGATTTTTGAGTTCTGCTAGAGATTTTCTAACATCTCGTTATATCTTTGCTTTCTTTGCTCTCAGGTGCATGAAAACTAGGAGAAATCCTGCCAACATTGTATCGCCCCTAGACGAGATGGACAAACACGAAAGAAAATTTCGGAGACTCGGACGAAGAACGCTCAAGATAGCCGATCCACATGCCCATCGGGAAAATCCTTTAAACCGTGATCAAGATGATTACATTGGAGATGATGACCGTGATTCCATTCACGAAGATGACCCAGTGGCTGCTCATGAAGCAGATGGCCAGCCACAAATCGATGGAGAGGGAAACTAAATCCCTAGATACGCTGCACAAGCCGCTGGTGATCAAAGGAGATAAGATCAGGACGATCCCGGAGAACGAAGGAATGATGAAAACATTGTTCCACCTAATGGTAGAGAGGCCAACCAACCCATACAGCTTGCCAATCCTGCGAGAAGATAGCCCCACAATAGACTTATTGCCGATTTCGATGCACCTCACCAACATGTTTAAAATAGATCAGCTATTCAAGTTCCTTCCCCAGCAAGAGGAGATTTCGAGATAAAACCTCAGATTGTCTCTCTGGTGAAGCAAAATCAATTCCATAGAATCTCTACTGAGCATCCAATGGATCAGATAGATCTTTTTAAAGAATTCTGTTGACTAGTGAGAAACACTCCAGACACTGCAGACTATGTGAAGTGTAAGCTTTTCCCTTTCTCTCTAAGTGATAAAGCTTTTAGATGGTTAAAATCTATGCCACTGGTTCTATACTTCATGGGAAGAATGTAAGTCAGCTTTCCTGAACCACTTTTACTCCAAGTCAAGATCGAATCAGCTGAGGAACAAGATCCAAAGTTTCCAACAAGGCACAATAGAATCATTCTATGAGGCATGGGAACGATTCAAGGAATATGAGAGAGACTGCTCTTATCATGGTTTCTCTGGAGCTAACCTGCTAAGCACTTTCTATAGAGGACTCCAACAGAAGTATCAACTTTCTCTTGACACTGCCAGCAATGGAGATTTCAGTTCAAAAACTGTGACACAGAGGAGAGCCCTCATCGAAAACTTAGCTGTAGCCAACAGCAACAACAACCCTGAGTATGACAGATCAAAGAAGACTATCATTAGTCATGAGTCAAGGGAGATTGCTGAGCTAAAAAGCATGGTAAGTCAACTTCTTAAATCTCAAAATAAGAATATACATACTTGTGATACTGCTGCAGGAAATGAATAAGATGGAAGATATGAAGACGATGGCAAATATTCTCAAGAAGAAGAAGTTAATTTCATGGGAGCTCAAGCATATCAGTGCCGATTCAGTCGAGCTTTCAACCACAAATTCAGGAATGCCAACTTCAACAATCTCTCATACAGGAGTCAGAGAGCTTAGAACCCCCAGAACAAACCTTATCCGCAGTAGCAGAGGAATTTTCCAAACAAGTTCCAAAACGGGAACTATGGAGGAGGAAATTTCCAACAAAGACCACCTTTCAATCCTCAACAGGCACAGACCAGCTCATTTAGAAGCAATCCTCTCCCAGCTAAGCAATCAAATGAAATAACTTGAACAGAACGTGATGCAGACATCTCAAGGCAATGAGAAGTCGATCAGGTAAATGGGAGTGAGGATCGATTGTATATACAGTGACTTGAATGGGAAGTTTGAATCTGTTACAACCCATGTCAAGAAATTGGAACTACAGATAGGTCAGACTGCATATTCAATGAAGAGGCAACCAGGAGTCCTGCCAAGAAGAGTGGAAGATAATCCAAAGAAGTTTTGTAATGCCATGACAACAGTCCCTGAAGAAGGACCAGACGCAGACTCTAAGGAGGAGTCGAAACCTGAACCTCTCATGAAGGATTCAAAAACCGAGTATGAGAGAAGCCAGATTATTCCGGTTAAGGTACCAAAACGTTTACCTGACCAAAGACTCAAAAAGTATAAGGATCTTCACTTTATCTATTTTTGGAATTGAATTTTCAGATTGTTTATGTGATTCTGGTGCTAATGTTAATTTTATGTCAAAATCTGTTGCTGAGAAACTTTGTATAGGATCATTTGTCCTATCTCCAGTAAGGATAATCTTTGGTGATTCATCTCAAAAAAGAACAAAAGAAATGAATCAGAACCTGCCATTGGTCATTGGAAGCAAAATCATCCCAGCTGATTTCCAAGTCCTAGAGATGGACAAGGAAAAAGAAAGACCTTTGATATTTGGTCGACCATTCTTAGCAACTGTAGGTGCTGTTATTGACCATGCATATCGCTGTTTAGTTTTCTTAAATGTGGACAGGAAAAAGTTCTATAGGACCACAGCGGATCAAGCTCCAAACGCAAGGACAAGCCCAAGCAGAAGGTCTCGGAAAACAAGAAGGAACTAAAAGCACTTGCCTTTAAGCACTTTGCAAATCAATATAGTGGTACCACCAGACATCAGCGAGGATAAGGAAGCAAACCTTGAAAGAATTGTGGAGAAGACGAAACATGTCTTCAAGGATGCAAAAATCCTTAAGAAGGAGAAGGACATTGTGATTCAAGATGAAGGAGATCCAAAGTTCAAGATCAAGAGGATTCCAAAGACTCTTATTTCAAGAGATCCTGCTTCTTATTCACAATCCTAAACCCCACCAAGAGTCTTGCTAAAAGACTTTAAACAAAATCGCATGAAGGGAGGCAACCCATTTGGTATGTTTTTCTTTAATATACTTTATTTTCTATTTGATGTTTTCCTTTTTATGCATTTCAGGCTTTCATAAAACCCTGAAAACCCGAAAACATTAAAAAAACCAGAAAATACAAAAGGATAAGGGGAAGAAACAGGAAACCAGAAGAAACCGTGAATTCTCGGAACCATTTTGCTGCGGCCGCGATCACTTCAGTTGCGGCCAGGCCATGTTTTTCCACGGCCCATGTCCCTCACCCGCGGCAAAACCATCATTTGCCGCGGCCGCGCACACCTGACCCATGGCTGAACTTCTTTTACTTCCCCACTTGTTTTTCCCAATTTCCTGCAAATTGGAATTTCAAAATTCTGATTTATTCCGGAATTAAACCAGGAAGTTCCCGAAACATCTATTATGTGTTAAACACGCCAATGTAAGTCCTTAAAAGATTTTAAAATATTTTTTTTTAGTAAAACCACCTTTTTATATGAAAAAGAGGATTTCAAAGATCAAAAGGCTCTTTTTCATCATCTTCTCCAACAAGCTTGGAGATTTTGAAAAAATGCCAGATTTCAAACTTGACAAATCTCTTTCAAATTTTCAAACCTGTTTCACTCTTTTTCGAAGGAGATTCCAAATCTATCATCACGTCACACTTTCATAAAGGTACTAGGTATCTGCCCGCGTCGCGCGGGCACAATCATTATATAAACCTTATTATAATTTGATTATTAAAATTCTTGTAACATATACATCACATTTTTATTTTCAATTTTTGCCAAGCGCGGACTTTATATATTAAAGAAATCGTATAATATTTTTATATTTGAGTTTATGAATAATAGTTAAATTGTATAATATTTTTTGTTAAACTTTCAGTACATATCATTTTTTAAGATGAACAACACTTATTTACAATAATAAAATGAAATTACACCATTAATATTAATTAAGTATAGAAAAAATTGTACTTTATATAATAAACAAAACAAAATTTAATAAATATTCCTTCAGAAAAAAAATTTCTATGTCTAAGCCTCTAAAAAGCTAGTATCACAATTATTATCACAATAAAATAATTATTTATAATCATCACAATTATATGTCATTTTATCACCAAGTAATGATTCTGATGAGGTTCTTTCTGTTATTGATTTTCATAATTATTATATTATAATTATAACAAAACATGACATATATATCCAACTAAATTAGCGGTGGTAAACATGACCGTTATTTTTCAAAACATTGCAAACACTACTATTGGTTGTCGTAACGGTGGTTTTCAATTTAAAGTAGTACCCGTTTATAACTCGTAATCAGATTCTATTCATTGTTAAGAATAACTGCATCTATTTTTGAAAAAATGTCTCCTTGCACGATGATTTCTGATTTAGGTATAGCATCTGATCGATCTTCTATTTGTGTTCAAGTTATCACGAGTGTCGAGGAAAGCCTAGGTGTTCACGGTATTCAGTGATCGTTTATATTCGTAGACGAACATGTAAGTATAAATTCAAAAATAGCATACTGTCTGAATCTTAATATATTATCAATACCATCATTATTTTGTAACTGAAAATCTAGGGTGATCGAATACGTGCATCGATTCCGAATCGTTTAGTAGACCATTATGAAGACATGATGTGTGATAAAGATTGGTACTTCATTGGCAACTTCAAAATTACTCCACACACGGGAACTTCGAGGATTACAGTCAATGGTCTCCATATCTGTATCGATGAGGATACTCATGTTGAGAAGACATCGCCTAAATCAGATGACCAGTTGTATTCATTTGCTAATTTTAGAAGTGTCCTTGACAAATCTCTGATGGAAAACATAGACGTTGGTATGTTTTCTTAGTATTTTATTATACTCAATTAGATTAATTAATACTCTACTTAATTATATGAATATATTGCTTTATGCTAGTTGATTTGATCGGAGGTATTATCAAAGTTTGTCAATTGGAACGTCAAGACCAATTTTGGATCGGAAATCAGAGAATCAACTCAAGTGTTCTAAAATTTACAATTAGAGATTTCGAGTAAGAATCCATTGATACAAAGAGTAATACATATATAAATCTTTACTATCATATTCTCGATGTTAAGGAAAATGATATATTAATTCTGGTTTTTAGGGGTGTCGACATCAATTGCATAGCGTGGGGAAGAGATGCTGAACATTTTGAGTCCTTATGGAAAAATACTCCTCGTCGCAAAATCGTTTTCTGTGTATTGAGATTTTGGGAGATGTGTCGATATGGAGGTTATTTCTCATTCTATCGACCAACCATATATCAATTTATATTTCTATCAATTGTAGCTAATATAATTTTCTATATTGTACAGATGAAATAAGTGTTTGTTCTGGTCGAGAATTCTCTAATATTGTTCGATCCTCCAATTCCTGAAGTCGAAAATTCTCATTTTATGTAAGCATTGTTCACCGTTATCATCTTGTAAATTTCCTAAACAAAATTGTTGAATATTCGACTCATTATTTATCTTGTTCTTGCAAGCTTGACTACACAGATGATTTTAACAACATTGAAGATGGCTACTTTTTTGATCACTCACCTATTTTTCCTAGCCATTGAATCTACCAATTTCAGTTGATGTTTTCATTTATTTTATTTGACAATTCTATTTGATTTTTTTCTCATTATTTTGAATTTTAAAACCCTTTAATTAGATGAAAGAATTATTATATGTAATAAATTAGAAAATATTAAGAAAACACATTAACAATATGATTGATATTGAAAACATTATTAATTACTAATAAATTTAGTAGATTAGGGCAATAACCGAGATATTCATAAATTATAGGGACTAACCTCTTGATCAACCAAGACCATCACAATTTATTTGTTAAAGGAAGAGTCGAATTTTGGTTACAACACGGAATTTTTGGCCCATAAGATGTATAAAAATTTTGGGCTCAGATGATATATAATTCAAGTGTAACATAATAAATCGTTTACATCAAACAGATTTAGAATCAAATCAGTTATTATATATGTTATTGACATACTTTTTAATAATCCAACACGTGATATTTTTTGACAGAACATTATTAAGAATAATGACATATGCCTGATTATCCATACCTTTTTTTTATTTACACTCCAATCGGTTAAGACACAATCGTTTATCGTTTACATGCGGTGTAGGCATTAATATTATCTATATAATCAAAAATGTTAAGTTTATTGTATATTGGAGATATACATCTACAAAATATTATAGATATACATATATCAAAAACTATAGATATCCATCAATTCAAATCTATCAGAAGTTGTCAGATTTTTTTTCAAAAACGCAATGAATACTTAGCCCTTTGAGTAGATCATAGTTTACAAATCAACTTTTCAAATCACCATACATCACCAAAAAGGACAAAATAATACAAAACCATTAATATACAAATTTATTCTAAACACTAAAGACAATGTAACGATATCATTCATAACATTCATAATATAAATAAGACATAATCATTCATAACATTCATAATATAAATAAGACATAATGCAGTATGCATAGAGTCAAACCGAAATAGTAGATTAAACAACAACTGATATCACTTAATAAGTATCATAATATAATATTTTTACAAACATTAAAATGAAAGATAAGGAATTGACATTCCATCGATGGTGCATTAGTTAAGGCGGTATCGCCTACAAAAAAAAAAAAAATCGATATGTTAGATCAATAAACCCTAAAAATCAACTAACAAAATATGTCAATAAAGAAAAAATAAATTTAATACTTACTTAGCCCTGAAATCGTCAATCTCGTCATCAACAGGATTACAAAGGAAATCAGAACAAGGAGGGTAAGAGCATAGGACAACCGAATTCTTATCAACACCTACCATTAATTTTACGAATCAGAATTAGAAGAATGCAATATTAGCTATTCTAAAATACTAAAAAAAAAGAAATAAAAACCTAGCTTGACCATTAGTCATCTTCCAAAACCTCAACACAAACACCACTGACTCACTTTGATTACGCTGATAAACACTATGCAGATTCTTAGCCAAATTCCCACGGGCGATACATGGCAATACACAATCTCTCCTAATTAATTAAAATAGAACAAAAAGGTTCTTCCAGTTTAGATGTCATAAAACCAAAACGATACATTATTTATTTTTTTTGCATAAACAAACAACATATAAATATAAACTCATAGATCTTACCCTGCATCAAGAAGTTCGAATCGAACATATGTTGCATTATCCTCATAAGCATCGCTGTTGATCTCACAGAGATCACCCATCTTCAACACGGTTCCCATTACATCTATATCGGATACAAAAAAAAAGTGACATTAACAAAACGATATATTATACTAAAATTGTCACAAAACTAACAGATGGTTACCAATATTACCAATTAAAAACTCAAAATCTAATCCGCGAGTCACAATATCAAAGAAGCGTGTGCAATTGAGATGCAAGTGTAAATTATGGGTTACTGGAGAGATAGGAATCACGACCGTATGAGATCCAAAAATAAACCGATATCTGTTTACGGTTATGCAAATCGAACCAATGGCCTTCTTAACAATGAATCGACGAACCCTAAACCAGTAACCTTGTTTAAGTACAGGTCCATGCAGAGCAATTTCATCGGGCATGACAGTTGCGGCGATACGATGACCCTAAGATTGATTTCGCATAAGATCAAGTGTAAAAATCCAAAAGAAAAATTGCTTTTAAAAAAAACCCTATGAAATATATAAAGAAATAACAACTACATAATGAAATACCTGATCGTCTGCGAGAATCATCTCGATTGTATCACCAAAGAAATTTACATTCTTCCAGAGTCGAATAACTTGCACACGAACTTCAGATATCAACAACATCAGACATTTTTTTTTTATCTGTCAAGAACACAAAAGGAAAAGTAAAAAAAAAAAAAAGGAAAGAGAACACATATATATACGCGTTACATTCTAGACAGTTATTTCCTTTTTCAACCCAATAAATTTATGGAAACATACAACATTGAATATGTATTATTAAAATAAAGATAAATTTATTTATAGGTTTTATTTTAAATGACAACAATTGTCTGTCAAAGGCGTCTTTTCATCCGTTAATATATTTTTTGAGACATTAGCAGCATGCAATATGAGAGAATAAAATCTGATTGCATCTAGTGTACTAAGCATACACGCAAGCGAAATACGCGAGCATACCGAGTCAAAAATAATCAAAAAATATAATAGTTTTTTCAGTATACAATCATCACACCAAGCTAATGAACGTAATTTTCCTGGACAATGTTTTTATAAAGCCAAAGAAACAGTTGGGGAGAAGAGTTACTTTGTTGTTTATTTTTAACAATGTATATGAGAAAATGGAGATATATATAACATCCAAATGAGAATAAATTATTATTTATTAATAATCGCAAAACAGTCTTGTAAATACATAAAAAAGTGTCTAACAAAACTAATAATATATATGGATTATCGATTTTGAATCATTCCAATCGGCCCAAACCATTAGACATCATCTGTATCCAGCCCATATAATCTCTCTCTAATCCTGAAATTTCAATAACAAAATCATGTAGATCTAAATATATGAAATTTTTTTTTTCATAAGTCAATTTAAACAACACATCGAAACATACTTACCTATTGCGCAAGGTTAAAACTTCATCAATAGGTGAATCAGTGATAAAACGGGATACACCATCATCATCATGATCCTTGATAGACACATTTTCTAAAACATATATATTGGAATATTGTTATGTTATATACAATGATTTTATAAATAACATATTGATGTATCATCAGAGAACATACCCCCATCAATTGCTACACACCAATCGGTTAACACACATATAGCAAAGGGACCTTCGTATTCTCTAGACTTATCTCTTATTTCAGTTGCCAACTCACCATGTGCAAAACACTCTAGCATATACTCCCTATATTTTGACAAAGAATGTAGTTAATAATTAATTAGTTAAACTTCTAAAACCTACAATTTGAGATATACTTACTCATCATCTATTATATTAAATCGAATTGATGATGTAGTCGTTCCATCCGGGTATGTAATAGTAAAATATCTAGCATCTTCAACGACTCCAATCAAATCTACGATTGTAATTAGTCAAAATAAAGACATTAGTGCGAACTATAGATTTTGCATTATAATAAGATACCAAAATATTCTTACCAATTAGATAATAATGAGCATCTGGGAATTCATAAATCGAGAGGAATGATGCAAAATTATAGAACGAATTATTTGTTAATGGTAAAGCTGGTGAGATCGTTGTTCCCTGTGTCAGTGTAATAATGTAATCGTGTTTTGTAATACTTTGGATATTAGTCCAGTTGTAAGGATTCAAAAGAAATCCAGTCAACATAAACCATCGATCTTCTTTGCATATTTGATTAAAATGCTCCATCATCTGATTGTTTACCCGAGCCTGAATTCTACAACCCTAGAAGTTTATACGATAACATTAGATCAACAAAAGAACAAATTAGTGTATGTTAAAACAATAAGCATAACCAATAATAAATATCACAAATAGCATTTTAAGTTAATGAAATTTACTCTTTCATCGACCAGAATGAAATTTAGACTTCGATTATCGTCCGAGTAATCCACCACCCATTTTTTGAGTATTTTCACTATAATTCGCCAGTCAGATCTTTGAGAGTCCAATTGACGAACAAAATCATAATCCGCCATTGCGTGATGCCTATCGTTTAGGGTTATGCAATTTAATCATATCAACGTTTATTGATAAGAAAAAATGTTTATATTAATCTATAACCAAAAATTAAGAATATTAACATTTCAGGATAGATATAGATAAGGAAACAATACTATCTTCGAATAAAATAAATAGATATATATATATATATATATTTATATATTGAGATTTTCTATTTTAAATTATTGAGATTTTACTATTTTAAATTATGTTAATATTCCATTTCTCATTGTTACCAATTCGTAAGATAGTTTACTATAAAACCATCTATATATTTTAAATGAAATTTTATTGCAATGAAAATTTACATTAGCTAAATCATAAAATCTGCATATATATATATATATATTTTAAAGACGGTGACTTGTTATCGTGTTCAAGAACGCGTAAATTCAACCAAGTAATGATTTCTTTAGTGAATAAACAAAAACAACTGTTTCTATATCCTTATTTTTTCTTTCATAGATGATACAAAATCGTATTATTTATAGAACATAGTGTTTAGTAGAACATGATAAAATCAATAACCAAAAACCATTAAAAAAACGATAATAAAGATAATAATACAAATATAATCTAATTGGTAAGAATATTTTGGTATCTTCTTATAATGCAAAATTTATATCAGACAAAACCATCTCGATAGTATTTCCGAAGAATTTTGAATGCTTCCAGAGTCTGACAACCTTGACAGATATTAACCACCCTGTTTTGTAAGTATCCAAACATACAACATCGACAACATCAGACATTTTAGAAACTTTTTTTTTATTCTTTTTGATGGAGAAATCTGAATAAATTTTATAAAGAGGAAAACTAAAAGTGATGTAGTATGAGAAAGTGTGTTAAATATGAAAAGGAGAGACTATGCAGTTGAATAGGCAGTTATTCTTTCTTATAAATTTATTTTCGTTTGAATTATTTTAAAAGAAAAAATTTGAACAGTTACCATTTAAAGCTCCTTACTGTCAAAACCAACAACAATCCACTAATTTATGTCAAAACACTTCCATATTGATATTGACCGATTTGTTCGTTTCACGTGTCAGAGAGAATATATTCCATGTTTTAAGTTTCACGAAATATACACGCAATCTCAATAAGTAAATATACTATTTTACTAAATATAAACTTTTGCTAAATTGCAACACTTTCCATAAAATAATATGATCTCTCTCTATAGCTTATGTTATTTGGACAATTTTATGTTTCAATATTTTAGGAAATGATATATTCATACAACATAATAACAAAAATGTCATTTATGTAGACTTATATGTTATAACTTTATGTATCTACTTGAGCAATTTTCCTTAAAATTTTATGAAACAGAAAACCTGGAAAGTCAAACGGTTAGTTGCAAACATAAAGTCGAATAATCTTCCCCATAAAAAATTGAAAAATGTGAAAATTGATTATTATTGCACACTTTATAAATACTGACTTGAGGGTTTCTTTTCAAAAAACTTTAAAATATTTTATAAGTAGCATTATCGTTTTCGAGAGAATTCATAAGAACATGGCGAATACAAACGAAAAAAAATTCGATGAAAATGGCTTGTTGATCATCAATCCCCCACCATTGGTAATGAGATTCGGTGTCGTGGAACCAAAGTCACCACCTTCACCAACAGATTCCGAGATAGAGCAAGAAGAATTATGGGAACAATTACATTTATTCACCGCATCAAATCAGAAAGCCAAACAGAACACTCCTCAGGTAATACATCCTATTCACTAAAGTTTGTTTTAATCATGTCTTACACAATGAATTTTAAAATCTGTATATTCTACTTATGGAGGACGACAAAGGCAACACATCTAATGAGACATCCCAATCAAGTTGCACAAAACGAAAACACGACCTGATTCCAGATCTGGAGATAGGGTTGAAGTGCATGCGTTGCGGTTTTGTGGAGACAGAAATTCGACACATGGATACCGCCGAATGGGTACGTGATCAGAAATATACTTAGATCTAAATTATGAAAAGTTGTCTAAAATCTATGTCATTGAGTCATTATAGTTTGTTATAAATTGCCCATTGAACTCTATGTTCTAGAAACAATTCATGTTTAAATATGATATTGAGTTAGTTCAAAGCTATATAATTTTACAAAAATCTAAATCGGATTGTTTGTGTCTGTGTTTAAAGGGAAAGGAGAAGAAACGTAAAAAGAGGAGGTCTGGAGTTTAATCAAGAACAATATCAGTTTCAAACCAATTTCATGTTTTTTTTTCCTGTTTGCAATGATCACTTTAAAGACAATATGTACTTGGTTTTATTTTCTAAAAACTATTAAGTTTATTTCGATGACATGATAATTTGGTTTTGAAGCAATCTCGATATTTACAACTACGTGACAATGTTCATCATATGACATGTCAATAGATGCCCAATAATATGCTACAGTTAAAGTTTGGTTAAAATATGTTATCGAATAGAGTTTGTCATTGGAATATCCGACTACAGTTAAAAATCAGAGATCAAACCATTAATACATCAGATCGAACTTAGTGAAAAATCGAAAAGCATTAAATCTATTAAAAACTATAAAACCGAACGTAATAGTCTCATACAAAAAAACCGAACGTAATGGTCTTATACAATAAAAATAACTAACATATTTCGAGATACATGTAGACAACATATCACAAAACAAAACACAGTAAAAAGAAATATCATATCTTGTCAAAAACCTCCTTGTAGACGACATTCAATGTTATGTTTTGTGGTTTGTTGTCTTTATCGGTGATCAATATCTTCAAACCTTCTCTTGATGTAACCCTCGATACAGCGACATAGAGTTGCCCATGAGTAAAAACCGGTCTTGGAAGATACAAACCAACCTTTTCGAGTGTCTGTCCTTGGCTTTTGTTTATAGTCATTGCAAAAGCTAATGTGATAGGAAACTGCTTGCGTCTCATCCTGAAAGGAAGTTTCATCTCCGAAGGAGAGAGGAGTATCCTAGGAATCAGTACCTTTTCACCAACCTTGCTACCTGTTATTATCTGAGCCTGGAGAACATAATTAGCCATCTTGATAATGATGAGTCTTGTGCCATTACACAACCTATTCTTAGGGTCGATATTTCTTAGAAGCATTACAGGAGTACCCTCTCTCAACTTCAGGACATGATTAGGGAAACCAGACATCTTGATACTATTTAAAAACTCCTCGGTATAAATCATATTGTTGGAATCACTTTATTCTTACTGGCTACACTCTCTGAGGGTACTTCAGATGCATCATTGTAATTGACAACTTCTTCAGTCGTATCAATGCTATCACAACTAAGATAGGTCCTTTCAACACCTGTTATATACAAAACAACTGTTGTATTATATAAATATAAACAAATAAACTAAGAGGAATTAAAACAAAATAAACATACCCGATAACTTTGAAAGCATATAATCATTTATCATATCTACATCATCGTTTCTTGGACTCAGTATGGCACGGTCTTGGAAAAATTTAGGATCAGTCTCTTTCGAAAACGAACTCCTATAAATTTCTTTGACGATCGTTTTTATAGGATCTTTACATTCTTTAATCAACAGATCATCAGGAATATCAGTCACGGCTTCACCACTTCCATCGTCATTTATCATACCATCACCAATGTCTAAGATCCACTTTGTAAAGGCAGCTTGTTCAAGCATCGCACGGCTATTATCTCCAGCTATAAGTCGCATGTTCTGTGTAAGTCTCAACACTCTACATTTGTACCACAGAGGTGACGAATTCAAAGTGGCCATAAGTATCTCTGTCTTCCCGGCATTTGGAATCACTGGCAATATTTGCCAAAAATCCCCTCCTAAAACAATGACCTTATCACCAAAGGGCTTATCAACTTCTAATATATCACGCATCGTTCTATCTAGGGTCTCGAAACAGTCTTTACTCATCATCAACGCCTCGTCCCATATAATGAGTTTAGCAATCTTTATCAGATCGGCAAGATTCGACTCCTTCTTGATTGAACAGAAGGTAAACTTATTAACCACAATAGGGATTGCAAATCTTGAATGCGCAGTTCCGCCTCCTTCTAATAACAACGCAGCAATCCCGCTCGATGCAACCTTAAAAACAACATCACCTTGGGAACGTAGAGCAGATCCTAATAGACTCCACAAATAAGTTTTACCAGTATCTCCAGAACCATAAACAAAGAACATACCTCCTTTGTTCTTATTTACTGCTTCTAGTATCTCATCATAAACACTTCTCTGTTCACTGGTTACAGTGGCTAACATCTTCTCGTTTCTTACTCTAAGAGTTTCGCGATTGTAATTCCTCTCATCCCGAATAAGAGGATTATCACGTGACTCCAGAGTAATATCTTCAGGAAACGGCATAGGTGTGAATTCTTTTAAGGATCTTCCACTTACACGTAAAAGAAGTTCTATTTCGACCAGAGTAAAGTCTTTAACTTGCTCCTGAGATAGACTAACAGCTACACAATTTCAAAAAAATTACAAAAGATAAATTAGCTATCAATATCTTAAAGATATATAATAACAACAACGCAAACAATAACTATACGACTTACTTTGATCCCTGGCGGCTTTTCTGTAATTATATATGATGTCATCTGATAATACCTGCCATGTAGCATCCCACTCTAGAAGGAATGGATATACTTTGAGTAGTGAGCAGGATCACAAAAAGACGACGGAGATAATTGGCAGAAAGCCACAAGCCGCCCTCATTGATGACCTCAATATATTCTTTGTCATCATTCAATAATCCATACGCATAGCAAGCGTCTTTGAACGAAGAATGTAGAACTTTGTTGACCGTTTTTATATCATCAAAACTATGTGGTCCTTTGACTAAATTAAGCAGAAGCCTTAAATAATACGCTTCACCTGCCCCAATGGATACGTACGTGATTCTACCAAGAGCAACTCTCCTTGATCGTGGCGTCCATATTCTCTTTAGGTTATTCCACACAAATCTCATAGGAAATTGCGCATAAGTTAACGTCCTCGCCAGTTCATACTTATCGTTGCACTCCATCCAAGCAATGAATTTTGACGTACCAACTGAGACACGATTAATAACCTCGTCACCTGGAGCATCCTCGTTGTATATGACCATTTGCTGATTTGGTAAATGAAAGGGTAGTTTAACTACAGAAACCGTGCGATGGTGAGTATGATTACAGAAAATTCTCCACGTAGACTCCGAAGGTGCTGCATACCTACATAGAAAGACATTATTAAATAATGGAAGATTGGAATTTTAAAGATATAAAATATGTGAACAAAATGTTTAAAACATACCTACAATTGAAGTGTTTCTTAATCTCGTTTTCTTTATCATCATTCTTGATAGTTGCACGAATATAGTCAGCACCTTTATGAATATACTTGAATAGATACTTTACTGATCGAGATTGTACACACCATTCGACGTTGATATGAGCCATATAAAGCAGTGTAAGACTCCTATTATAAGGAACCACAAATCCATTATCACATTCAATACCCTTTTTAACGATAACCTTCTTTCATTACGTCGCCTGTATATAGGATATCCAACATCATCTATTTTAGTGATCGGACTGTAAGGTTTTGGAAAATACTTTGTACATTTTCCTTCAGCCATGCAAACACTATCCTTATTCAAAGCACCACATGGTCCATGCATCATGACATCTCCTACTATCTCATACAGCGCTGGATCAATATCCTTGTCAGGAATCTCAGCACATATTATCTTATCAATGTCATCACCAGTTGGTAGCTTGTGACCAGATTCTAAAAAAAGAACGATGTGTGCATGAGGTAGCCCCCGTTTTTGAAACTCAATCGTGTAGATCGTTGCAACGAATAAATGGTAGTTTTTTAAAGATTAGTTAGCATGATCATCTAGCAATGTTATGGACATTATCTTGCTAAACGAAATAAGATACTTAGTTTAATAAAACATACCGGCTTTTACGACACCTAACACATTTTCTTTGGTGAGTCTGTGCATGAGATCATCTAGTTTCATCTTGAACACTCGCGTACATATATCTGGTCTATCCTCTTGCTTCAAGTTATGTCTTTTTAGGTGCCTGGTAATCTCAGGCCATTTGGGATTACACGTAAAGGTTATGAAAAGATCCGGAAAACCAAAATGCTGGCAAGTAGTCATCGCATCTAGATACTGTTGCACCATATACCTTGTACCACCAGTATAAGAAGAAGGTATAATAATACGTTTACCCTTGTCAGAAAGATCAGTGTCACCTTCATCAACAGTTTTCTTTATTTTGTCATAATTTTCGCAACGAATTTTAGACTGATTCATTGATATGAAACGTAGTCTATTAGTCTCAATCATCGTGTACGCATCCACTAAAAACTGCTGGAACAATCTTCCAGATAAAGGGATGATTGGTGACTCACCAACCCTCTCTTGTATGCGGTAAGCAAAAAACTCTCTCATAGTAATATGCAACCTTTTCCTCCCTTCGGTATCTACAATACCAATATCGATACCAAGTCTGAACCCGTCCTCACCATAGGGAAACAATAATGATATTGCAAAGGCAGATACGCAGGATGTAGTTCACTGATCCTTTTGAGATTCCCAGTTTTTTTACACTCGATGATGATATCACGTGCATCTACCTGACCATTGAAATCATCAGGTATCAATGCAGCAACTTCATTAGTAGCTGGTAGGTTCTCAGTCCTTCCATCACTTTTCCTGTCACACTTTAAAATTATCCTTAACCGGCTTGTATCATCGTTAGGATCAAACCTTTCTCGAACGTTTCGTAATGCATCCACATGTTTGTTATGTTTATCTAGCATATTTTTTATTTTCTCAACAACCTTCACTCGCAATTTATCAGCGGGTCCCGTTTTCCTATAAAATTTTTTAAATAAATTCTTATAACAGTTAGAACCACATAACATTTAATAACAATACATATATGTTTTAAAATTGATCTCAATGATTAAATTTAATATAAACCAAAAGAATAATAATCATACCCACAAGCAGCTATTCGGTTAGATGTTTCATTTGCGGTATCATATATATATAGCTGTAAAAAGGCTGGTTCTTTTCCAGGAGGTGGTAGCTACTCCCCTATAGAATGGTAGTTCTCCCCACTCATTTGGAAAATGTAAGGACCTTTCCCGTCGTTGATTTCTTTATTTATTTTTCCTCCAAGAGAAGTGAAAGAAAACATCATATTATACGCCCGGATAAACTCACGAAAGTGATCACGCAAATCACCATCATTATACATCAATGCTAATAAGGATTTCGGAGGGGTTTTAAGAAGTGGAAGAACGACTTCACCCTGACCACAACACATGGAGAATATAGGCTTCCCACGGCGATATCGTTTACCCAACCTCTCTCCATACCACATATAAGCCTTACAATTACCACATATATATATAGGATCACCATCGTCGTAATAACCTAATTAAAATAATATTCATTACTTAGTATTAATTACACAGTAGTTGTATATTATGTATTGAATGAAATATATTAGTACAATGAAAACCATAACCTCCATCTTTCAGATCAGGACTAACTGATTCCAATAAATCTGTTCTAATAACAACGGTCTCTGTTGCATCCTCATCACAAAAATCAGAGGTTTTAGCACGTTTTTTGGGTCTTCCTTTCTTTTTATTACCAGGCCTCGGTTTTCCCACATCATCACTTTCCGACATAGAGTCTTCATCATAATCCATATCGGACTCAGAATCAGTAGCAATAAAGCAAGCAAAGTCTTCGGTGTTGATAGAAGTAGCCAAAAGATCTGTTTGTTTATTTAACGGAAAAAATAATAACTGTAAATCAGGCATATAATTATTAATAAACATTGTAATTACGAAAAAGAAGATCAAACCAATAGCTTCTTTTCTTTCTCTCCTCTCACGCATGCTATGCATTCGTCTCTGCTGTGCATTACGAATTCCCGGGGGTGTTAGATCAGGAACTTCATTGATATTGTAACGGAACAAACCTCCAAGTTGGTCTATATCGGTTACACTGGTAGGAGCATATCGTGCGTTCTTAGCATTACCACCTACAAATTCCAGTTAATAGTAAGCAAATTTATAACACGTAAATGTTTTAAAAATATAATTTACTTAAAATAACACCTTTATTTGGAGCAATCGATGAAGATGAACCTTTTTTCTGGTGAACAGCACGAACAAAAAAAAATGTGTGATCTAAATACACAATCATTAACAAACTATATATATGAAATATTATATTGCGCGATAATGCAAAATATATATTTTAGCTTCTCATAATAAATTAAGATTTTGGTAATAAAAAGAATTTTAAAATAGAAAACCGCACGATAATGTTAACATTACTTATTCTTCGCGATAATATGCCTATCTTCTCTAATGCACCATAATACTCCAATATCGAAAATTTACATTTTTCGTGATAATGTTAAAATACTATTGAAATACTTCTACATTACAATAACGCGGATCTATAAATAATTATTTATTATTCCAAAAATATGCAGAGTTAATCCTAAAAATATACCTCAACATTACAACAAATATATTATCCTAATGTTTTTACGAAAACCGAAAAGACTATCGTTATATTTCTTAGAAATTGAATATTCTCCCAAAAATATGGTTATTTAACATATCATCCAATAAATTATATAACATATTTTTTTTTTCGTGGACAATTATACTACAATTTGTTACGCAGGCGTTTTGGGGATAACTATGAACATCGAAATCCAAACACGAAAACAATAATTAAACAATCTTATTTTCATACACTGCGTCAAAAGTCAAATTTTATTCAAATCACATACGATGTTTAACACAAACCACAAAACCTAAAAATAAAAATTGATATAAAATAATTCTTAAAACATTAGCACGGAACTCGTAACATCAGGGTCTAACGACTGGATATCAACTCTCGAAACTGATAGACCTCGAAGCATGGCGAATTCAGAATAACTTGTGTGCAATCATACGACGTAGTTGCCAAGAAACATCCTGTATTATCGAACAAACGAAAATCAAATCATATTTATCGCATATACTTTACAACCATCTCATATCCAAAATAAAAAATATACCTTGTCGAACAATTATCTTCGCAAAACGAATGATGCAAATAATGACATCTTGTTTACATCCACCCAACTCAAGAAGAAAAGTTTCAGCATAATCACCTTTCAAAAAACATGATAAACGTCGGTTCCTAAAGTTTCCCACCAAACAAATATCAGTCTGAGTTAAACTTAAAAATTCGTTTTTTAAATTCTATTAACATAAAATAGGTTACCTTTCGTTTTCGAGATCGAATCTTATTATAGGCTGTCTAGAGTATCCTAAGGATCCAATTCTATCGTGAGAGTTTCCAACGTTGACAACCTTACCGATTAAATCTGTTTTAAAAAAAAAATGAATATCAAATAATCAATATAGTAATTGCATGACAAATCGGTAATGAAAAATACACAGAATACTCACCCACACAGTAGTTAAAATCAATAGTCCCATTCATAATATCTTCGAAAATAACGAACGAAAAATAACCATTAATATCTAAAGTATAAGAGCTTGCACATGTTGTATCACTGGCAAGTTGGATCATATAAGGATGTGTACTTGGCTTAAATTCACCAGTAAGAGGCAATAGATTAAAATTTATTAGAAGAACCCAATCACCCTCGTTACATATCCTCGAATACTTATCATAAAACTCAATCGGTGCAGTTACATAAATCTTCTGTCCATGAGAAGTATGGAATCAAACATTCAGACATTTATCATTACAAAACCTAAAATATAATCATGAAATTGATGTGTTATACCTTCCAATCCCCCATTATGAAGTCTAACGTGCGGTCACATTCAGGAAATCTTATAAATTTATGTAAGACTTTCAACTTAGTCTTCCATATATGCTTGGTAGGATCGAGTTCGGAAATTCCAAACAGATTTTGATCATATTTTTTATATACGGCGGCGATAGATAGTAAATAAGCCATTTAGGTTAAACGCAAACCTAGAGCCTCAAAACAATTACAACGATTACGTCCAAAGGTAACTTAAATAAACATAGCAGAGACAATACTTAAACCAAACTTTTGTTTCTTATTTATATAATTTAAAATAAAAGGACATATCGAATATTTTACATTTTTGAGATACCTTAATGCTTATTTTACATTTTTAGGATAACATACGACCTTGATAGAAATTTTATTATGGTCACAGGGATACCGTTTCCGATTTGTATTAGGGTTTCCGATTTGTATTAGGGATCTATTATAATATATTATTATAATTATAACAATTTTCCAATTGGTATTAGGAATATATCGGAGGTGAGCCATTTGCATCGTTATATATAAAAATGATGTATTAGCATTACCGAGTTATATATGACGACTACTTTTTAGGTTTTATAGGCACTACATCATGTAGATCGCTGCTTGTCTTTTAGCAATAAAAAACATGACTTACACCAATGTCTCCGATATAACTCCATCAAATCAACTACGCCGTATTCGTGTGAAAATACTGCGTATGTTCGAGCACATCGGTGAACCTGATAACACTTTAGATTTGGTGTTGGTTGATAAAAAGGTATTCCGGTGACTTTCTATTTTTCGTGCATATCACGTTTCTGATATACATATTTTTGTTTTTTTAGGGTGATAAAATACATGGATCAATATCAAAAGGGTTTATAGACAGTTTTACATCAGAAGTGAAGCAAGGAGATTCAATTATTTTGTACCGTTTTGGTGTAGTCCCTGTCATCGGAGACTTGAGGCCGACGTTGCACAATTATAAAATAATATGGAATTCTCAAACTTATTTTTCAAAGATCCCTTTCTATGATAACAACAACTACCTAAGTATCGTTGAATTTGGTAACATACACAACAATCTTCGAGACCCATTGTTTTTCGTTGGTATGACTTTAGATAAATTAATAAATAATAACAAAAAATTATATGCTATTTTATATCTATAAACTTTCTCAATGACTAACTAATCTTTTTATTAGATATAATTGGACACGTCGCAGTGATTGGGACATTTAGTCACAAATCCTCCAAGAGCCAAAGAAAGTGGGGTAATGTTTACATGGAACTCCGTAACGAATCGTAAGTTATTAAAATATGTTTCTCAATTATAATCACTGTAATTTTCAAAATTAACATTTGTGTTATACGTTTCGTGCAACTGTTCAAATTTGCACATGGTTGGGCAGCGATAACTGCATATGATTGTACTGAAATTTTACTAAACCTTAACCTACCCGAAGTCGAGAGAATGCGGACAACAATCACGGAATCAGACGATGGTGTTATATTAAGTTTTTGAATAGTTTCTTTTTTCGTATGTTTGGTTTTCTTTTTTATTTATGTTTTCATCATTTGACTCAATAAACGATGGTACGATATCAAAATTCTCCTCATATTATTCTTTTCGTATACATTACTTTCTTCAATTTCTAAAATATATGTTTATTATATATATACATATTTTTTTCCTAGTAAAATATTAAAATACTTTTAAATCAACAACGGTATCAATGGACTATGAACACAATTTTGCATTGAAAACAAAAAGTGACACTCTTTGTAAATCAAAAACAATACGCTAAAATGAGAGGCTATGCGAAACAGGTGAAGTTTATGGATATTGAATAATTTATTTATTACAATAAAAATAAAAAATAGCTATGTTGTTCAAGTACACAACCTATAAAAACGGAATAAAAATTTAATATCTCCTACGGATACTGATCTTCATATCCATCATCCAAAGGGGTAAAATCAACTGACAATATTATAAAATCATAAAATAGATGTAAATAGAATACATATACAGGATATAACATCAAAGATGGAATTTACATACCTCATCTTTGCTATTGCCACTTCTGGAGTAGGAGGATCTTCGAGAATATCAGATATGAATCTTTCCGATTCAACTCATCTAATTACATATACATATTCAGTATGCATGTGGAAACAATAAATTTATTAAACTTCTGATTAATTGCCGTATTGAATAGATATTAATAATTAATTTACGTACCTCTCCACCTATTAAAAGAGAAAAATCGCAATACAATAATATGCCTTGAAGACCTATCACGATTCGTCCAAAGTTCTTCAAATTTTATTGCCAAGTTATCCCAAGCAATACATTTCAAGGAATTTCCACTGTATATGTTTACACCAACATATTTTAATGTATCAAGAAACCCAAGTCTGACACCAGATACTCTGAGGATAAGTTGTACTTACCCGAGATCTTCGAGTACAAAACGAATAAGTGGACGTTCTGTGGGTGTATCCGATGTATCGGACATATGAACTCCTCTTTGAAGTTTCTGAACAAAAGTGACAACCCCGAGAAGATCAACTGCAAAATCAAACAACTAAGTTAGAAAAAATTCATTTCTCAGTTAATGAGATAAACCAAGATAATAACATGCATGTAAGATACTTACCAAGATATCGTTCTGTTTGAATCGACGCAAGCAAAATATCTATGAATGGACAGAAAGAGTATATTTCTCTGGAAGACTTCGGATCGGTTTTCGCAGTGATTGTATCCTCGTTGATACGTATATGACAGTCGATTGATGATATACTTGGATGTGGTAATCTGTCGGTAACTGCAAAATTACCAAGAAAATACCACTCTCCTTCGAGCAACACATCCTCGAATTTGTCAAGTATTTCAAATGGCATGGTACACAGGATGCGATTGTCCTACACAGTTTTAGTAAAAAAGAATCAATAAATGATTACATTTCAAAAACATGAACAGGGATAATCTTTTAAAATCTCATAAACTTACAAATTCATCAGCGAGGACTAACATCCGATTAGGGCAACCAATGAGAGTAAAATCATAATAATTTCTAACTACTTGGACACAAATACGTTGCCCGCTGTTTGTCTTCTGAAGTTCAGACACTCTATTACATGGAGACATTCGTTGTTTTTATTTAGTTTGGAGATGAAAAATGACAAAAATGAACGTTTCTTTTTATAAGACGGAGACAATGAACGGTTATGTTTTAAAACGCGTGTTTAAAATACTTTAGAAATGACGGTTATGCTTTTAAAGGCGGGTTTTATATACTTAAGCAACGATTCGTCAAAACTAACAAAATTAAATGAAAATTTCTAACTAAAATTAACTATTTTTTATAACTAAAAAAATACGATAAATATATATAAGATCCATTTTTACATAAAAGTTTATTTTATTATTTTATGATAAGGTAAATTTCCCTTCGGAGTTACAACGGATAAAATGATGGTATATTCGTTGGAAATATTCCAAAAATAAATTTATATTGAACATTTAAGGAATAATGTCAAATTTTACTATTAAAATTCTGTAATATATATATATATGTATATAAGCTAGGGTTGATCCGTGAGTCGAAAGAAAAAAAAAACATCAATTCATAAACATTATAAATATAACATAATTCCAATGTTTTACTCTTTTCTTATGACGGTAAACTATAGGAGACTTTCAGATAAAAAATACAATATTAAAATAAACCCTAGTAATTTATTAATTATAACGAAAACATTTTAGTAATCGTAATATGCCATATAAAATATAAAATTAAATAAAAAACAAAAATAAATAACTTAAAATCCCAATGCTTAACTTATGAAATTTATAAATTGGCTAGTCCCATCGCTTGACATGCATCCTTGAAGGTAAGATATACGATACCAGCAACAGTCCTAATATCCTCATAAGAACATGGGCCTTTTATAACAGCCAACAAAATCCTGAGATAATAAGCCTCGTCAGATCCATCCGAACACTGACTCCAGGATCACCAATGACACGTCGTCTCCATAACTTTTGCTTACGATCCCAAACAAATTGACTTGGAATTTCTGAATACGTAAGCATCCTAGCTTCCGGGTATTCTTTGTTGCAGTTCATCCAAGCCGTGAATTTAGATGTTCGATTAGAACCAAGATTTTCGCCTTCATCAGTCATCACAATCTCAGATTCAGGAAGATGGAAAGGCAACACGTTTAGACGAACACTTCCACGTGTATTTGCACCTACGAAACATAATTAGATCTAAGTTACAAACCAATATAAATATGAAAGCAGAACTTAATAAACACAAAACGATATCAAGTTGGATGTATAGTATACGATATCAAGTTGGATGTATAGTATACGATATCAAGTTGGATGTATAGTACATATCGCACCTGATGAGTTCATTATAGAGGTATAAAGAAAAAGTACGCAGCAAAGAATAGAATAAACGACGATATGACACTACATCTATATATAACCGAGTATTCTAGGGTTTTATTATTATTTTGGCATTTTTTTTATTGGAAATTTGACATTTTTGTTTTATTTCATAAATATTTGACATTTTTATTTTATTTCATAAATATACGCACACGTAAATACAACAGAATAAATTTTCTCTAGAATCTTTGAGAATCATTAAAACTGAATATATAATTCATTTGCTACATATACTGGATATTTATTCATACAAATATTATGATCGTAATATATATATATATATATTTATATATATATATATATATATATATATATCATGATATTTATTTAACTATATTGTGATATATATATATATATTTTATTAATTTTGATAATTATAACAAAAAAAAAGACAAACGGAGTTTAGATTTATATGAATCGGGTCGCAATAAAATCAGTTTTCAGAGTCAATCCAAGAGAATAATAAATGAATTATCGACATAATATCAAAATCACAAACGAATTATCGACATATATAGATTTATGTGTTCAAGGATAAACCTAAATCCCAAAACAACGCTTTAAAATGTCTATTGATTATAACCCCAATATCATATCTAAGAGAATAATAAACGAACTATCGACATACTATCAAACTTGATAAGCATAATAAAAAAAATGCGATAAAAAATGATTTACAGAAAGGATGTGAATATGCGATACACGCGATGATTGTAAACATAAAATTGAATAGAAATAAATCATTTTTAGAAAAGAAAGAACAACTCTTTCAAATTGAACTCTTTCAAATTGAATAAAAATTAAGTAAGCATAAAATCTAAATCATTAATATTCTCAATAAAAAAGGTTCTACCAAAACTCGAAACATAAAATTTAAGATAATATAATTGCGAACTCATTATCACTAAACATCCTATGACATAGATTTCTTCTTCCTTCTAGATCCAGATGTTTTGACAGGAGTAGGAATGACGTCAGGATCCTCACGATCTCTTTTAGAACTCACAGGAGCTGTCTTCTCGAGAGTAACATTTGTATTTAGTTTAGCAATGTCATTAGGAGCATCACAGTCACTTTTAGAAGATGCAGGTACAATCTTCTCGATAGAAACTTCTGCATTTACATCAACGCTGACATGAGGATCATCACAATCACTTTTAGAACAGGCAGGCAGAGTTTTCTCAACATGTGATCCTCTATCTTCATCGACGAAGGTTTCCAAAAACGGAGGCTTAAAAAAAAAATATCATATCAAATAAATAATCCATTACAAGAAAACAATCGTTTTCCAATGGTCCATTACGACGGTTTTCAAATCGTCGCAAGTTTACAACGATTTTACGACGATCTTACGTCTAATTTTAAAACCGTCGTAACACCGTCGTATAAAAAAATCGTCGTAAACTCGATGTAACATTACGACGAATTACGACGATTATACATCGATAACGAGAGATTTGCTAGTAAATGTAAAATCGTCGTAAATTCGATGTAACATTACGACGAATATACGACGACTGCATTTCGATGTACATATTACGACGATTTTACGTCGAAAAGAAGTTAGGTGGAAAACATTTAAAACATGTTTACCTAACAATTGCAGGGGATAGATTTTATCGCATAATCGTCGTAAACTCGTCGTAATATTATTTTTGAATGTAAATTCGTCGTAAAAGCGTTGTAAAGCCTGAAATTTTCCTATAAATAGATCTTCATTCCTTCTTTCAATCACAACACATCATCATTCAAACATAAGAGCATCTTCATCTTTGAGACCCATTGTAGGTCTCTTAAATTTTAGTATAGTGTTGTAAATCCTTATATATTGGGTTGTCCATTGCTGGAAACCCGAATTAAGAGTTATATTACTTTGAAAAAAAGAAGTAATAATATTATTATAAGGTTAATTTACTCCATTCATGTGGCTAGATCGTGACACAATTGTCTAATCAATAAAAAGAGATAGTATTTTGAGTTTATTTTCAAGATGTCTATATACGAGCTAAGAAGTTGGATGTATATGCGTAAAGATTCAGACGGGGCGTTGACAGAAGAGTTCAAGAACGGGTTTGAAATATTTATTTTTCAGGCTACAAATATGGAGAGAACGAAAGATAGTGGGAAGATGTTTTGTCCTTGTTTGAAATGCAAGAATACGAGGTATACACTAACCAAAACCGTGTGGACGCATTTATTAAATAGAGGGTTTATGCCGCAATATTTTGTTTGGTATCTACATGGAAAAGGATATGGCAGTAATACTCATGGGAATGCTGGTAGTAGTAGTAATTATCAAAGTCATGTTGATATTGATGAATCGAATTATGGTCATCAGCCTAATCAGTATCAATATGATCAAAGTGTAGATCATGATAGGATGCACGAAATGGTGACTGATGCATTTCATGAAACGCATACTGGTAATGCTGTTGAGGAACCTAATGTAGATGCCAAACGATTTTATGATTTGTTAGACAATGCTAATCAGCCAATCTACGAAGGATGTAGAGAAGGCTTGTCTAAATTATCGTTGGCAGCTAGGATGATGTCAATTAAAACAGATCATAACCTGGCTGAGGTTTGCATAGATGATTGGGCTGATCTTCTGAAGGAGTATCTACCGGAGGATAACTTGGCAGCGGGAACATACTATGAAATTCAGAAGTTGATTTTTAGTCTTGGTCTACCTTCTGAGATGATAGATGTATGTGTTGACAACTGTATGATTTTTTGGAAAGATGATAATCAGCTGGAGGAATGTCGATTTTGCCAAAAACCAAGATACAGGCCGCAAACTGGTGGGCGTAAAAGGATACCGTACCAACGTATGTGGTATCTCCCTATAACTGATAGGTTAAAACGGCTTTATCAATCTGAAAGGACAGCTGCATCAATGAGATGGCATGCAGAACATACACAAGTAGATGGAGAAGTTGTTCATCCATCAGATGCAAAGACATGGAAACACTTCAATATGGTATACCCAGATTTTGCTAAGTTCAAACAGAATGTCTATCTTTAGTCCGTTTGGTATGTCTGGTAGACAATATTCATTATGGCCAGTAATCCTAACTCCTTATAACCTTCCTCCAGATTTGTGCATGCAAAGGGAATTTCTTTTCCTAAGTATTTTGGTTCCAGGTCCAAATCATCCGAAGCGAGCTCTCGATGTATTTCTGCAGCCACTCATACATGAGTTGAATCAGTTATGGTATACTGGCGTTCGTACATATGACTGTTCTACGAGGAAAAATTTTACTATGCGGGCTGTGCTTATGTGGACAATAAGCGATTTCCCCGCTTATGGTATGCTATCAGGATGGACTACACATGGGAGGCTATCTTGTCCTTATTGTCTTCATCGAACTGATGCGTTTCAGCTAAAACATGGTAGAAAAACTTGTTGGTTTGATTGTCACCGGAAGTTTTACCGGATAACCATCCATGTCGGAGGAACAAGAGGTTATTTATGAAGAACAAAAGTGTACATGTCCCTCCACCCGTTAATTTAACAGGAGCTGATATACAGGCGCAAATCGATCATTGGAAGGCAGAGGAAACAGTAACGCGTGGGGGAAACTGGCACACTCCTGCAAATATGCCTGAAGGTTATGGAGTTCATCATAATTGGCACAAGAAAAGTATCTTTTGGCAACTACCTTATTGGAAAGATCATCTGCTCAGACACAATCTTGATGTCATGCACATTGAAAAAAACTTTTTTGATAACATCATGCATACAGTTATGAACGTAGCGGGAAGGACAAAAGACAATGGTAAGTCAAGATTGGACTTGCCTGATTTATGCAACAGAAGTGAGTTGCATCTACTGAGAAACGGGAAAGCACCAGCTCCTGTATTTCGGTTGAGTGCAGATCAAAAGTCAGCATTGTTTAGATGGGTTTCTTCTGACGTTAAATTTCCTGATGGGTATGTCTCTAATCTTTCCAAATCTGTTGAGAAGGGGGTAAAGTTTGCTGGGATGAAAAGCCATGACTGCCATGTGTTTATGCAACGATTATTTCCATTTGCATTTGCTGAACTCTTGCCTGAAAACGTCCATGAAGCTATTGGAGGCATTGGTGCTTTTTTTGGGATCTTAGTACACGAACATTATCAGTTGATGTAATATCACAACTGGCATTGAATATTCCTATCTTGTTGTGCAATTTGGAAAAGATCTTCCCACCATCATTTTTTGATGTTATGGAACATCTTCCTGTTCATCTCCCACACGAAGCAGAGCTCGGTGGACCCGTTCAGTACAGGTGGATGTATCCGTTCGAGCATTTCATGAAGCATCTTAAAGGTAAAGCCAAAAACCTAGCTAAAGTGGAAGGCTCAATTGTGGCGGAAGCTTGACGCAAGAGACTTCACACTTCACTTCATACTATTTTGCACCGAAAGTACGAACACGCAAAAGAGCTACTCGTCGATATGATGATGGAGGAGTTGGCCATACATATGCCGTTGAAGGTGTACCTGACATATTCTCTCCGATCGGACGTCTTAGTGGAAAACTAAAAGATGTTTGGTGGTCCAATGAAAAAGATTATCACAGTGCACATACGTATATCCTGTTAAATTGTGAAGAGTTGTCATCGTATATGGGGTTTCTGAAACTGAAATCAATGATCTTAAAGATCAACACTATGCCCAGTGGTTAAAAGGACAAGTACGTATAAAATTTTAATTAAAAGACTACTTTAATTTGCTATATATCCAAATCAAGAAATTAAAGCGGAAATTTTTCTTATTAGGTGGACCTGAATGATCCGGATGAATTTCCAACATGGTTCCATGAGTTACTACTAGGTCCGATGGCAAAAATAACTACAGCCTCAATGTATTTCACTCGGGGCTATGTTTTTCACACATACTGTCACGGTGCAAAGCGGGCGACAACTAACTATGGAGTTTGTGTGAGGGGTGAAATTGATTTTTATGGAGTTGTGCAAGAAATAATTGAAGTAGAGTATCCTGGATTGTTAAGGCTGAAAACTGTTCTCTTCAAATGTGATTGGTTTGATCCAACTGTTGGACGAGGGGTACGTCTAAACAAGTTTGGAGTTGTTGACGTGAACAAATCACGTCGGTACAACAGGTTTGAGCCATTTATATTAGCTTCTCAAGCAGAACAGGTAACGTTTCTGCCATACCCTCGAGTTCGATCAACAGGAATTTCATGGTTAGCTGTAGTTAAAGTGGCTCCGAGGGGCAAGATTGTAGGGGTTGAGGATGTTCCACTTCAACAGGACACTTGCGTAGATCTGTCTGAACCAGATGTTGATGAGGAGATTTTCTTAATAGACCCTCGGAACAGGCAAGTTGAAGATCTTCCCGATGATACAGAAGAAGAAGGTGATGATGAGTTTCCTGAAACCGATGATGACGATTTGGCGGAAGAAGACGGTGATGGTGATGAAGTAATAGAGGAAGATGAATCTGATTGAGTTTCATGCATTGTATTTAGTGAATATTTCTTATTATGTAATTTGTAACTTTGTTTGTTTGAATTTTTTAAAAACCCTAAAATTCGATTTTACGAGGGTTTTACGACGGTTTTTCTAAACCCTAAACCCTAAGTCTAGGTTTTAAACCCTGAATGAATAGGGTTTCAACATTACGACGTCTTTACGACAAACCATCGTAATATCGTCGTAAAGTTACGACGGTTTTACGACGAGTACACTATTTCGTCGTAAAATCGTCGTAATGTTGAAATCCAAGAATTTGAATCTTTTATATCTTATTGGTTGTAAGGTATTTCACAAATGTTTTTGATTAGTTATCTTATTTTATATGAGATGCTATCAATCTGATCAAAATCAAAAATTTGAAAAAAAACATACATATTTACAAGTTCATGCATGTTTTTGTAAATGTTAAGTGAAAGGTTATATATTAGATTACGGAATTTTAAATTTTACTATCTCATGTCATAAATCCATCATACATGCAAAGTTGTAAACCTTTTGTTATATGTTAGGATACAATAACCTTTGCATTGTTCTTTATGCAATATCCCATTTATAAGATTTAGGGTTTACTCACTTTTTTAAAAAACTTCGTAAAACCGTCGTAATATAATCGTAAATTTACGACGGTTTTACGTCTAAATTCCCTAAAACCGTCGTAAAACCGTCATAACGGTCAAATGCTCCCATCACGACACGTGCAATGTCATGCAGTGGACCGACTGTTATACAACCGAATCGTCGTAAAATCGTCGCAAAGTTACGACGATTTTTTGACGATCACAAAATCTATATAAGGGACGCGAGTTTTTCCCCTTTCGTCGCTCATTCCTCTCTTCTCCCCTCTCTCTCTACAATACTTTCTCTCTCTAAACCCTAAACCACTCCCTCTCTCCCTACTCTCCCAGCCAATACTTGTAAGTTTTTTTTTTAAATTAATTTCATTACATATTCTTTTAGATTTAGGTTCAGAATTTAGATTTAGGTTCGGAATTTAGATTTAGGTTCGGAATTTTGATTTAGGTTTCGGAATTTAGATAGGCCCGGATTTTGTAAATTTAAATAAATATTTGAAAAATTAGTAACAAATTTTTTTAAATTTTGTAGATTCTGTCGATATGGCTCCTCGGGCTAAGAAATTTCACTACGACAGCTGGTTGATTCTGACGGTACAGCCCCGTCTACCTCGGCGACCGGATCAGCCATCCCGGAGTCCTCGGGAACACAACGGACGGTTTCTCAACCGGTCACTGTACCGCAGCCGGCACCGCCTCCACCACCACCAGCCGAACCAGCGGCTCCCGCACCGGCCGATCCTGAGGCTGATCCGATCCCGCCTGTACCGTATGCCCAGTTTACGGTACAGGATCTTCTGGCACAGCCGGGTCGTGAGACCATGAACAAACTCGACCCGGATCGAGCCCCGGGCACATTTTGGTACGTAATTTTTTTTCCTACAATATTTTTAAATTAATTAATATTTATTCTTATATATTTGATATTAATTTACTTTTCTCTTTCTATTTGACTAGGTTTACGACCGACAATGCAGTCGGTCGTAACGTTGCGGATATCATCAAGGGATTTTTCGTACAACCCCATACCAGCTGGAAGAAGCTGGATCAGGCCACACTTGACACTTGGTTCAAGTGTTTTGCGGTAAGTAATTTAGAATTTCGTTTAATTTTAATTTTAAATTTTAACTTCTTACAATAATTACTAACTTCTTTTTTTCGTAGCAAAACTGGCATTGGGAAACATCCGCACACGGACGTGTGGAGACGGTCTTCAAGGAGAATGTCAAATTCCGCCTCAACAACACCGTTTCCGACTGGAAACGGAAGTGGGAGGTTGACGGTGACAAGGCAAAGCCGGCGCCAATGGCCAATACCGTCTGGCGGGGCTTTGTCCAGTACTGGTTGGATCCGCACAACCAGACTACCGCCGGCAAGTGTTCCGGATCTTGGTAAGTAGTTAATTCCAATAATATTTACATTATTTGTTTTCTTATAATTGATTCTAATGAAAATGTTTTTCAGGAACGCTACTGACGATGCGGGAAATCGGAAGAAAGTTCCGCACACTTCCGGCCAGATTCCTTTTGCCGGAAGACGGCATATGCTGGTAAGTAAATTAAAATTACTAATTTTTTTGTTTTCAAATATTTAACCCTTATTTGTCGATACTAATTTTTTTATTTTGATTTTGTAGGTCGAAGATAACGGAGGAGAACTTCCTCCGATGACAAAGGTTTTCGCCGAGACGCATAAGAAGCGGAACGGCGAATTCACAGATCCTCGGGCGGAGGAGATCTACAACGCCGCCTGTGCGGCGATCGAGGAGCGACAGACGCAGCTGACTCAGCAGGCGCGTCAAACGTCTCCCGGAGGTAGCTCGGTCCAATCGACCCCGGCGCTGACGGTGGCGGAGATGGACCAGATCTTCGAAGAGGTAAATTTAATTACTATATTTAATTAATGTAACTTTAGTTTTAAATTGAATTTCTAACCATAATGTTTTTAAATATTTGTAGGTTGCCCCAAAGAAAAAGGTGCGGGTATTAGGGATGGGGTCCATCCGTGATACCCCGAGAGCTACGGCGACTGGTCACGTCCGGGTCCCGGATCCGGTAATACGCCAGGAGATCGATCAGATGCGGACCCGTTACGAGACGAGGATCGACCAGCTCTACGGTCTCTTCGAGATCATGGGAGCCGAAAACCCGGTGCTCATGGCGCAGTTGGACAAGCTACGGGCTGATGGGGTTGTCGGATCGTCTGCCGCCGGGTCATCCACTAGGACGTAACCGCCGGTGCAGACGGACGAGGAGATGTTCTGAACTCTCGGGGTTGAGCCTCCTAGAGCCGGAGATCAGGCGCCGGCGGAAGCATCAAACCGAAGACCCGGCAAGGAACACGTCCAAGACGATGGGGAGGAGGCCGGTGACGGGATCGACGATATAGATTTAGGTTTAGATTTAGAGCTTTACGGTTTTTATGTAAATTACAATTAATTTTAATTTGAAATTTTAATAAATTTTAAATTGTAAATTTTTTTTAATTTAAATTTTAATTCGAATTAATTTTTTTTTAATTTTCAATTATATTAAACGTCGTATAATCGTCGTAATATCTATATTTAAAACCATCGTACATTTGTCGTAAATATTACGACAAATTTACGACCAAAATGTAAGACGACAAATACGACGATTATACGTCCGTGCTTTACGATGACTTTACGACGAAATGATTAAATACTTTACGATTGATTTACGACGATTTATGCGTCGTACATTTTACGACGATCTTACGTCGACCATTAACGACCACTTAACGACGGTCCAGGCGAAGACCAAGTCGACGCAATTCGATGTAAAATAGTCGTAAACTGTACGACGCATTTACGACGATTTTGTTTCCCTCGATGTTACGACGAAACGAAACCGTCGTATATTATACGACGATTTTACGACGATTTGTCTATTACGACGATGACTTTACGACGATTTCGAAATCGTTGGTAGTTCGTCGTAATAGCCCTATTACGACGAAATAACGACCATTTTGGCCGTTGTAAAATGAGGCTTTTCTTGTAGTGATATATCCAAATATCCAGACAAAATAAGAATCGAAAGTATACCTCAGAATAGACCTGACTACAGAACGTCTGAATCATATAGTCATCAGATGTAAACCGGTCAACCGAAAACGAATTCTTAACCTTTTTGACATTATCTTCAGTTACAACAACCTTAAAAATGAACTATTTTCCTTCTAGATCACGCAGTGATTGAGGCAGTCCAGACGAATTATCCTACAAAATATATTAGAAATATTTTAATTGAGGTATATAATCATAACGCTTATCAAATAAAACGATAGGTGTACCCCAACAGACTCTTCGAAAACTTCCTCGACAGTTTTCTTAAACAATTTTTGAGCAATTTTGTCGAACACGACAAAGACTGCCGTCCCTCCAAAACCATCGTCCACGTTCAACAACAGAAAAAAACTATAAAACAATAATTAGACAATTAGTTTTATAAATATAAAAAAATATACGACGTAATGATTATAAAAGTTAGATGCTGATTTTCTTTTAAAGATCGACTTAGTTTAGACCAGACGATATTATAACAAAGAGAAAAAATTGGGAGAGACCAAGGCGAAGAATGAGTATCTATATATATAGTAGGAGACATGATATATATACTTTTTAGAATATACATATATCGCAACAAAAGGTAAAGACGGTCAAATCTTCTATTTTTTTATTTATTTTAAAAATGTTAAAAATGATAAAATCTTCTAATTCTTTGTATAAAAAAAAAATAATACTCAGATAATATCGATTTAGATATACTTTAACGTATAATTAGCATAATGAAGTTAAATTCAATTTAAAAAATGGCAAACATTACAGTAATTGTATATACAAAGTAGAAATATATTTAATAGATAAGTAATTAGCGATTTAGACAAACAATTTAAGGAATTATTCCTAAACGATGTGTTTAAGCTACCAAAAAAGATAATACATATCAATAATTAAGTGTAACAATAATTTAGATAAAATGCGATCAATCAAAATATCTTTACAGTTTATCATTTGTATAATTTATCATCTGTATATAACATTTACAATTCTTAAACAATATATTGCATGAAAGAATAATTATTAGTCTAAATATAAAATGAACAATTTCTATAATATATTGTAAAAATCGCGCACACACGCAGAGATATATAAGATAATTCATATGAGAAGAAAATGAAAATAACAAACTAAAAACTGCAATGTAGTTTACACGATATAAAAAAATGCATAGGCTGTTATTCCAATATTTATGTATTCGTGGAATGGAAATCAATATTGATCGGTTGACACTAATGCCTCCCGGAGACGTACTACTTCAGGAATAGCTGGTGCCAACATTATCCGTGTGTAATTAGGAGCCGCTACAGCCATCCAATTACCTTAAGCTCACAAAAAAAAAAAACAATCGAAATAATTAATAACTTAACAAACACTTATAGTTTTTATATAGTTATATCTATATTCGAGAAAGTATCATAAATTTCAGCATTAGAATACCTCGAATGATATCAACTTTTGTAGCCAGAACGATACATATTATCATATCATCATCACAATGCGTCAAACCATCGAGAAAATCTCGACCAAAATTACCAACCAAACGACATTGTAGACGACATCCTCTAATAATTATAAAATAAAACAATCAGCAGAAAATTGGTTGTAATTAAGTAGTTCTGAATTATAAAGTGTATGATAATACACAATACCTCTGATTCTCCAATTCGATATATATCTCGTTTATCATGTAGCTTTCAAAAGGATATTGTGGATCAACGTAGTTTCCAACAGTCATAACACGTCCAATTAGATCTTAACGGTAAAAACATAAAAAGGCAAGTCAACACTATAGCGAGTTATAACATACAAAACATAATATGTGTCATATCACAAGAACATACGTAATACACACAGCTTACCCACGCAACTGTTAATGTCGCAGGATCCATCTATTATATACTCGAACTCGGTAAAAGAAAAGCAACGATATAAGTTATCCATCATAAATACACTGACCGAAGTTTGTAGTTTACAAAACTCAAAAGAATGATAAACAACTCTATATATACGCCGTATCATATCTCAAAATATGTATTTATTTTATTTTAATTTGATAAAATATAAGCAACGATAAGATTACGGAAAAGCGGAATAATACTATGTTATAATTAAACTTTATTATTATAACAAAACTGATATATATAATTATTCTAATATCATTTATTATATATTGCTTTTGTTAAAATAAGAAATAAGTATACCACGATAAAGAAACTAAAAAAAAAAATATGGTAAAAAATTATTGTCTTCTGATAATCAACCAACGAACCCTAATGCATGGTATGCACTTCTAAACGAAGGATAAACGACTCCACCAACTGTCCTAATATCATCAAAACTACGTGGACCCCTAACTATGTCCAATAAGAGCCTCAGAATACTCTTCTCCGTACTCTGTCGGCGATTCGTCCACAACACACGCACCCGAATTTCTTTTTAGTCTTGGCCTCCATGTCCTATTTTTACGATCCCATACAAACATAGAAGGAATCTCCGAGTATAAAACATTCCTTGCCTCTGGATATGACTGATTACACCTAAACCAAGCAAGGAATTTAGGTTTTCTAGCAGCAACACGTCTATCTAAATTATTAGAAAACACAATATTTTCCCCAGGGAGATGAAACGGCATAACTTGCCAATTAACACGTAGTCGCCTGTGAGCACCTAGACATATACAATAGAACAACAATCATATATACAATAACAACAATCAATAGAATACCGTAAAGAAAACTAACGATTAATGACGTCTTCAAAAACGTAATATCAAACTCATTTACCAAACGCTTCCATCGAAGAACCCGAATGCAAACAATTCTATAAATGCAGACCGATAACTCGCGAAGTCGCGATATATATATACCTATACCGAAATATATGCATATATATAGAGATATCAGAATTATGTGGTTTACGCGTTGTTTATTTTTTTCTAGGGTTTCTTAGAATGTTTTCCTTTGTTTACATTTTATACATTTTAAGGAATAGACTTTTCTCACAAAACTTTTTAACCTCTCAACTACTGAGTTTTTCCTTTTTAATAAGTAATTAAATAATTCATTCAAACACCATGATTTTCATAGCTACTAAATGAAAAAAACTAAAGTTGTGGTATGATCGGGGATATCTTCAAATCTTATTAGATATTTATAAATATGAGTTACTTGGAGTTCAAGAAATCAATAAAATAATCCATTCAAACACCATGATTTTCATAGACACTAAATAGAAAAAAATAAAAGTTGTGATATGATCGGGGATATCTTCGAATCCTCTTACTTGGAGTCCAAGAAATCAATAAAAACATGCGTTATTTATGTGAATATATAACTTATATAACTTCAATATCAAACAACAATAATAATTACATTAAAAAATATATTTATTGATTAAAATAAAGAGGTCTGAAGAATAAAGAATAATTAAACTATAATTTGTATACATGATAAATCATTTTTTAAAATGATATTCAATGTAGACGTCATAACACTATTCAATGTAGACGTCCCACACTATCACGCGTGCATGGCCTCTTACGCGGATATCTGCATTGTTATAAAAAAGATTTGAGAGAGAGAAGGCGACCACAAATTAATACTAAAAAGTCAAATACAAACATTAAGTATTAGAAACTCACTGTTCCAAAAACTTATTTAACTCAGGAATACATGGATTGAGTTCGAACTTAGTAGGAGATGTGGAAGATATAGTGATCTTACCTATGTTGATAAAACAAATATAGAGTCAAAACAATAAAACAAAACGAACATAGAGAATATAAATTAGTATACTAAAAATACCTCCAAAATAATCAATAATAACCCATCTAAGCACACACACAATGATATCTTGATCACAGCGTCTCCAAGATGCATAAAAGTTTTTCGCCATCTCACCGAACAACTCACAACTCAAATCAACACCACTAAATTAAAACATGTTACACATATTCAGATGGATAGAATAATTAAAACGACAATATACAGTTTAAAACATTCAGCAGAGAGTACCGTTTATCTCTAAGACAGAACGTGACGGTTGAATATGAACCCCATATCTCGGAATCATATATATCATTACATAGACTGCCATATGAAGGAAAAGAATGCTCTCCAGTCAGTAAACCACAGGACGTCCCAGATCGACTTACATTTAAGACCCGACCTATCAAATCTTCATAAACAACAAAATTTAAACAATGTTAACATCAGCAAAATAATAATAACGAAATTCAATAACTAAATCGAAAATAAACACACCAACTAAATAGTCATCATCATGGGGACGATCCAATATCCTTTGAAAATCAACGAAGTCAAAATAGGCATTTTCACATCTACGTGAAGTCTTATCAATGATAGTTGATGGTAGGAACAATATTTTGTATCTATGAGAAGTCGGTCTACAACTATTCTCATAATCGATAACAGAAAAACGACTGATAATAATCCAACTACCAACTTCTATGCGAGACGATGCAACACTGATCTCACCATCACTAACAGTGGCCTGAATTTTTACACCCTGTGATTAAAACAGTCAATTAGACACCGACAAAAATTTAGAATATTTTTGTGTAATAGTACAATAAATACCTGTTCATCCGACAATATGAGCTCCATGGAAGAACGTTTCGAAATTAGCATATGCACCCACGTCTGTAAAACCTTAACAAAGATAGTACAACCATCTTTGGAAGGACTCAAACATGAAACACACCTTCCAAAACACATTGAACCAAGAGAAACTGTATAAGTACACACCGAATCCTGGTGTCCAGATATACTAATATTCTTTTCAATGAGTATATCACTCAGTTCGACGTTTCGCTGATCTTCACTATCATCGTCATTATCAGTCTCATCATCCAACATAACATCTTCATCATCATTTTTATTATCATCAGTTGAATCGGCATCGTCACCATCTTCATCTTCGTCATCACCGCTATCACCTTCTGAGTTATCACTTGAACCATCAGATTCTTCACAAGAATCATCGTCGTCAATAAAATCATCCTCAGAATCATAGTCATATGTTCGGTCCATATCATCAGTATCTTCACCCGTCTCTGAATCAGACCCCATATAATCCTCAAAACCATAATCATCATCAGTACCACGACCCAATAAAACCTCGGTATCATCAGAGTCACTATCTTCTGCATAGATAAATATATGTAAAAACGGTGTAATTAGTATTCTAAAAAAAAAACGGTGTTCAAAACAAAAAACAAAGAATTGAAACCATTAGATTCTTTATTCATAACCCAAGCATTCCTCGCAAAATCCCATAGAAAAGTCTTATGAGCATGATCACTCGTATTAACACGATCAGAACCTAAATGCACAAAACAAACATTAGAACAAACATAAATACGTATAAAATTTAATATACATCATTAATAAAAATATATTACATGAAGAGCAGAAATACCTCCTTTGATAAAAAGCTCGTGATCAAGAATAGATATATGATACGACGAATCAATATCTACATAAAAATTGAAAAGGTTCATAGATTAATATATAATAAGGGTATGCATCTGGACAGTTCCATATGGGAAGCGTTAAGCAGTCGTGAGTCCTCTACAATAAATTCTGTGTGTTTGCGCGTATGACGGACATGCCAGGAAGTTGCGCATTTTTCACGGACTTCACGGCCTTCATTTATTATCTTTGTGCCGGCCCGAGGTCCACGCGGATCCCACGCGCCTCGAATGTTCTATAAATAGAGGAGCCCCCTTTATTCCTTCTCATAACTTCAGATCTCTCATTTTTACTAAAAGGTAGCTCTCCTTTCTCTCTTCTTTCTATCTCTAGTTTATTTATTTTCCGGCTAGGATTCCGAGGCTCTCGCCGCCTTAGATCTTTTTCCGGCGAACACTGTCGTAAAGTGTTGTATCTTTGGTACGAGTTGTAAAGTATGTCGAACCGTTCAAACGATTCCTTAGAACCACTATTTAATTACAAACCGAGCCGTGCGAATGCTGTAGCGAGGGGTGCGATGGGATCCTCCGAGGCATCTACCTCGGCGAGCCCTTCCAACAATTCTGCCGAGGATCGTGATATGTCGAATTCTCCGAGCCATTCTGGCGCTTGTTCTGCAAATAACAAGGCGTCTGCTCAACCTATTGGAAATCAGGAGAGCCCCGGGAGGAGGCAGATTTTATATTTAAGTCCAATCGCCGGATCATAGGTGGTTTCCCGAGAAAAGATCAGTTTTGGACTGAATGTTTCTTCTAAGTTTTGAACGAGGCATCGGTGGGTGAGGGTTTTGTTCATAAAACGAAGACTGTTTGGGGACCACTTGGTAGTCGATCCGAAGCCTTGCTTTGGCTCGGAGCTTGTTGTGGTGCAACTTCTATCTTTTAACTTAGTTGTTTTGGCGTTGTTTTTGCAGTTCGGAGTTTCCTTCCTCCTGCTCCTGACGACCTTTTCTCCGTTCGAGATACTCTCGCGGCTCGGAAGGTTAACTGGAGAAAACACTTCTCATTCGAGAGAGTAGAGAGAGCCCGAGCCATCTTCGCTGGGGTGTCTATCAGTTCTTCTTCATCGAATTCATCGGGAGATACGAGAGAGAAAATGGTGATTATTACGCTCAGGGACAAGAAGCGGCGCGAAGCTGAAGAGATTGCTAGGGGAGCCGATCAAGCAGCTCCCGCGGTGACCAAGGCGGCACCTCGGGATGACCCACCGAGGCTCGAGGGGAATGAAGTCGCCCGAGCTGCTGACGAGACCGCTCCTGAGGCAACGACGCAGGAGGCAGCACCCAAGGTGGAACCGGGCGAGATTATTCCCGACGCATCTGGAGAGAATTCTGTGGCTCGGGATAAAACGCCACCTACCTCATCGATTCTGGCCCTTCCTAAACAAACGAGGCCCTCGGCTTCAAACCTGCTGAAGCATGATACCAGCAGGAAAAGGTCGGCAACGGAAAAGGGTAAGGGGGTGGCCATCCAAAAGGACAAGCCGTCCAAAAAGAAACGCAAGTCGGCGCCCAGCGAGCCTGCATCTCATAAGCTGGTTATCGACGATTCAGCTGCTTCCGCGGTAATGTTCGCGCGCGTTAATAACGCCAACACGCGTCTTCCGCCTCCGGAGCAGCTGAAGCGGTCGAGTCCTATGCTGCCATGGCGCAGCGCGGTACCAAAGTACTTTTCTAATTCATTTTTTCCTTGATATCGATTTGTCCTAGAGTCTAACATACTCCTGGTTTTGTAGTTTGTCGCAGCTATCAACGAGATGATGGCTGGCTATGAATCGGACTTGGTTAAACACGAGCGCTGCTTGGAGGAGGCTCGGAAGGAGCTGCGACGACTAAGAGAAAGTTGGACGAAGCGAGGGCCAAGATTAAGAAACTAAAAGAGGAGAAAATAACTCTTCGGGCCAACGTTGACAAAGTATCGTCAATGGTGACTCGTCTCGAGGAATGCAGAAGAGCCAAAATCGCCGAGAGACACTTTTCGCACTTCGCTGTAAACTTCTCGCAGTCCTTGATCATCATAGGCCAGAAGTAACTGTGCCGTTTTATCTTGATCGCAAGTGACCTCCCGCTAGAATGATTTCCACACGCGCCGCTGTGAACCTCGTGCATTATCTTTCTTGCTTCCGGTCCCTCGATACATGTCATTAGCGGTCCTGAAAATCTCCATTTGAATACTTCACCGTCGAGGAGGACGTATCATGCGGCTTGAGTCCTCAATTTGCGGGCTTCCCACTTGTTGGATGGTACTTCTCCATCGGCGATGTAGACTCAGATAGCTCCGAGCCACTCCTTGTCGCAGCCGTATTCCAGCTCGGTTTGCAAGGCGTTTTCTTCCATAGCGGTTGCTTCATCGTTCTCTGGCTCTTCCTCGGGAGGATTGATCAGTCGAACTCCTTCTACCTCCTCTATGCTTGGACGTTCGATGAATTCAACAGGAATTCTTTGACGGAGATCTGGGTCTGAGGTTGAAGCAAGCGCTGCTAAAGCGTCCGCCGAGATGTTTTTGCCTCGAGGTATTCGAGTGAGTTCGAACTCGTCAAACTTTCGTACCAGATCTTGGACTACTCTAAGGTAGGCTCCCATTCGTCCATCATTCGCTTCGTACTCTCCGTTAAATTGACATGCTACGAGCTGTGAATCGCAAAAGGCTCTTTTTCCGAACTTTGATTCCCTGTGCTAGTCGTAGGCCAGCGATCAGTGCTTCGTACTCTGCTTCGTTGTTCGAGGCGTGAAAGTTCAGGCGAAAAGACTGCTCCAATATTTCTCCGGTAGGAGAGGTGATGGCCGTGTTTAGATGACGAGCCATCGACGTGGAGCATCCAAACTTCGTCTACAGTTGGCTCGGTCGTCGCCTCGGTCGGAATTTCGATAAGAAAATCTGCGAGCACCTGGGATTTTGCAGACGACCTGTTCCGATATTCGATGTCGTACTCGCTTAATTCTATGGCCCATTTAGCGAGACGCCCAGATTGGCTCAGGCTGTGTAGGATCGAGCGCAACGGAAGGGTCGCGAGTACAATAATCGAATGTGATTGGAAGTATGGGTGTAGTTTGCGAGCCGATACTACGCGGCTAGGATGACCTTCTCGATCTGAGGGTAACGAGTCTCGGCATTGCTCAATGTCTGACTGACGTAAAAGATTGGTTTCTGTTCGGATCGCTCTTCTCTTATAAGCATCCCGCTCACGGCCGTAGCAGATACAACGATGTAGAGGAAGAGGGACTCTCCTTCTACTGGCTTTGCCAAGAACGGCGGGCTCGCTAGATAACCCTTCAACTCCTGGAAAGCTGCTTCGCATCGCTCGTCCCACTCGAACTTCTTATTTCCTCGGAGGATGTCGTAAAAAGGCAGACACTTGTCGGTAGAACGGGAGATGAATCTGTTTAGCGCGGCGACTCTTCCCGTGAGCCTCTGGACTTCTCGCTTCGTTCTTGTAGAGGGCATCTCGATCAATGCCTTGACTTTCTTGGGGTTCGCTTCAATGCCTCGTTGAGTTACCAAGTAGCCGAGGAATTCTCCCGAGGTGACCGCGAATCTGCACTTCACCGAGTTTAGTTTCATGTTATGCTTGTTCAATTGCTCGAAGCATTCTCGTAGGTGCGTGATGTGGTCTTTTTCTTCGATCGAGTTGACCAACATATCATCGATGTATACTTCCATGGTTTTCCCGAGCTGATCTGCGAACATCTTATTGACGAGCCATTGATACGTTGCCCCCGCCTTTTTTGAGTCCGAACGGCATGACTTTGTAGCAGTAGATCCCACGATCGGTTATGAACGCCGTTTTTTCTCTGTCATCAGGATGCATCAGGATTTGGTTGTAACCTGAAAATGCATCCATGAATGTCAACAACTTGTTCCCCGCAGTGGCTTTGACGAGGGAAGCTGTCTTTTGGGCACACCTTGTTGTGATCAGTGAAATCTACACAGACTCGCCACTTGCCGTTCTTCTTCTTCACGACCGCTGGGTTCGCGAGCCAGTCCGGGTACTTTGCTTCGGCGATTGATCCTACTTTGAGCAATATTTTGGGTCCGAGCTTCCTCCTTTTTTGCTTGATTGGTTTAAAGGTTGGGTCCATGTTCAGCTCGTGACAGGTCACGTCGATGCTTATGCCTGGCATATCCTCCGCTGTCCAGGCGAAAGTGTTGATATTCTCCTTGAGGAAGGAAAGGAGTTCGTTTTTCAAAGGTTCTTCTAGCTTAGTTCCGATCTCGACGCGCCTCTCTGGATGCGCTTTGTCTATGCACACCGAGTCCACCGCAGCACATTCCGGCTCGGTGTGCGTTTCGTAGCTCTCCGCGATCTGTAATTGCTATAAGAGCTTTGAGAGCTCGTTCGCGGGCTCTCGGTCTTTCTTCAGCTTTTTGCAATCTACGTGTGCTCGTGCGTCGGTGACGGGGTTCCTCAACTTGTGCTCCGTCAGGAAACACATTCGCGACTCCTTCTGATTTCCTCAAATTGTTTTGATGCCCGCTAGAGTTGTGAATTTGAGGCAGAGGTGATAGGTGGAAGGGATCGCTCTCATTGCATTTATCCATGGGGTCCCCATGATCACATTGTAGATTGATGGGTGATCAGTGACAGAGAATTCGACGATCTTAGTGACTCCCCCGGCCATTACTGGGAGTCTAAGTGTGCCCAAAGTCATTGTGGTTTCTCCTGAAAACCCGGTTAGAGGTTTAGGGACTGTCGTCACCTCGGTGAGATCGATTCCCATCCTTTTGAGTGTCTCTGTGAAGATAACGTCTACCGAACTCCCGGTATCGATGAGTACTCTCGCCACATCGTGGTCTCTGATCGTCAGTTCGATCACTAGTGGATTGGTGTGTGGTCTGTCTATCCCTGCCATTTCACCTTCGGCGAAGGAGATCACCGTGTTTGGGATGTCGGTTGGTTCGGTCCAATTCTCCTTTGCTTCAGCTCCGCGCTGATAGGCTTTGATGGAAGATATCGTGTCTTGGTAGTATTGGGATCCACCCATGATCATGTTGATTCTCTGTCTTGGTTCGGGTCGTTCTTTGGGTTCGCCTCTCCTATCGCGCTTGGTGTTATCGCCTCGTCGTGGAGGATTGCGGGTTCTGTCGTGCCGTTCAGCTCGGTTCCCTCTTTTGGCTCAGTAGGGACGAGGTCTTTAAGATTCACCGCGCTTTGGAGCTCTCCCGCTGCCATTTTAGCCGCGAGTTTGGCTCCCAGGGTTTGGCATTGCACCGTCGAGTGCCCGTACGTTTGGTGATACTCGCAGAACGCCTTTTCATCGTAGTTTGTGGGTCTCCTTACCCAAGTGTTGCTGCGCAACTCTCCTCTTCCGCATCCAGCGCCTACTTGGTAGTTGTGGGCGCCTCCGCTTCTCGGTTCCTCCGAGCTCTGCGTTGCTGCGTTGTTTGACGGATTACCTTTCTTCGAGGGGCGCGTCAGGATTGAGCTCTGGATCGCTGCTTTCGTTGCTTCGTACTGTTCGTCCAGATTTTTCATCTCTTCCTCGTTTACGACGAAGTCTGACGACCGATGTAAGGCGTCTTGAATCGTTTGTGGCGTGTTGAGGGTCATTTCCCGTCGGAATTCAGATTTGTACCACAAGGACCGCTTCAGAGCCTCGAGTGCAGCTTTGTCGCTTATTCCTTCTACTTTGGACACGACCACCTTGAATCTCGCCATGTAGTCCCGAAGCGGTTCGTTCGGTCCTTGGGATAGTGTCCATAGGAAAATCAGAAATCTCATTCGCAAGGGTTGTCCTGCAGAAATAGATTTTGAATGACACTGAAGAAGTCCTGAAAACACCATAGTACTCTTTGGATAAGAAAAAATTAATAGAAAGAGATTTCCTTTCAATAAGAAGGCCCTTATGGTTTTCAAACAACTCTTCATCAACTGTGGCGTGAATCCGTGATCCCTGTTAGAGAAAAAATATTATCATTATGTAATCTATAGATTGGAAACAAAAAAATATATGAATTACATACCTCCTCATCCAATAAAACCATTTCGATTCTATATGTGACCTTTTGTTAATCACTTTGCAGATGTAACATATCATAGCCTTAAATTTTTGAATGATAATAGGATCTAATTTAGCAAAAAGAACAATAGGAGCTACATTTATGCGTATTCTAGACATTTTGAGACGAGAATAGTATCGTTTCAGGCTGTTGGTATGATGCTATATATATGGAGAAAAATTGAACCAAAGAAACCCTAAACTATTAAACTTTGGAAGGATATTTATGCATTTAAAATATGGAATGAAATTTAAAATTGAGAATATTTGTATTGTGCGTATAAGATTTTGCTATAGTTCCGGAAATACTTTTAAATTCAAAGATTCAAATTGAATGAATTGCCATAGATGAGTGGTGAATATATGGATATGACATGTTACTGATTAAATATTAAATTAATATCAGAATATCCTATATGCGAAAAATATTGTTAAACTATATTGTGAATGGATGGGCCTTTATTCACTGTTGGGCCTTAAGATGTTTTATAAAGAAAATAAAGTGAGTCGGGTTGGGTATTAAAATCTGCATTTTTATCCGTTTTAAATTTTCTCGTTTTATAACTTTTTAATACACAGAAAATGGAAAACATAATCCACATCAGAAACTGTAAACCAATCAAACATCGAGCAAGGGTCCTTGTTTTTAAGCCAATAAAATTAAAACAAATCAACTGATTAATTAATATACATTTTCATTTAATATATAGGATATAAAAGTTTTACTCTAATTTCTTAATAAAAATTATCATCAACATAAATATTTTAAAAAGTTTTCGACCATAATTTCAATTTTTACAGAAAACAAAACATTATACAATCCACATGTAGCTGGAAATAAAACCATTTTTATTGATAGTTATAGTCATTATGGGTAATTTCACTAAAATAATTTTAACATTTTTTTAGTTCGTATTCAAGGAATTCTAAACATTCAAACTATTGTCTAGGTTATAGGTATATTCAACATTTTCCAATAAACAAAAAAAAACTATATTTGAAAATGCACTATATTTAGAAAGCATAACTGAAATGTGGAAATAAAGACATGAATAATTTAGCGTAAACTTAGGTGGACCACAAATCTTTTTATTGGAAAAGAAGAAAGAGTTCCGAAAATAAAGATGGATCTCTGGTTAAAGTTTTAAATATAACAGACAACGACTTGTTTCAAGTGTGTTCTTATTTTGTATTTTGTATTTTCCTAGGTTTCTTGTAATACAAGCTTCTTCTTCTCTCTTCCTCCCTCTTATGGCCTCCTCTTGAAAGTGTCTTTCATGACCGTCTAAGAGAGAGCTTTAGAGAAAGGGTAGAAGGAAGAAGTTGATTCTTCCATCGGATATATATCTTCTTTTATCTATCTTTAATATTCACTTTTTAGATCTTATCTAGCTTTTAAGGAAGAAAAATGACGTCTGATATCTCTTGGGAAGAAATCAAGAAAGAGAATGTGGATCTCGTAAGAATCTTACGCAATAAGTTTTTTTCTCCAAATATTGATTATCTGATATACTGTACGAGAGACAGAACCGCTTAACTGTTTTTGTGAAATTTTATAATGATAGAATTATTATGTGACAATTTCAGGAACGAATCCCTGTGGAAGAAGTGTTTGAGCAGCTAAAATGCTCAAAAGATGGTTTGTCAAGCGATGAAGGGAAGAAGAGGCTTGAGATATTTGGGCCAAACAAGCTTGAAGAGAAATCTGAAAACAAGTTTTTGAAATTCTTGGGGTTTATGTGGAATCCTCTCTCATGGGTTATGGAGTCTGCAGCAATTATGGCGATTGTTTTAGCCAACGGAGGAGGAAAGCCACCAGATTGGCAGGATTTCATCGGTATTATGGTGTTACTTGTCATCAACTCCACTATTAGTTTCATTGAGGAGAATAATGCAGGCAATGCCGCTGCAGCTCTCATGGCAAATCTTGCCCCCAAAACTAAGGTATGCAAAGTAATACAAATTCATACATGTATATACATTCTGAAAAACAATATTATGCGATGTAGGTGTTGAGAGATGGAAAATGGGGGGAGCAAGAGGCTTCAATCCTAGTTCCAGGTGATCTAATAAGCATCAAATTGGGTGACATTGTCCCTGCTGATGCTCGTCTCCTCGAGGGAGATCCTCTTAAAATTGACCAATCTGCTCTCACTGGTGAATCGCTTCCGGTCACCAAACACCCTGGTGATGAAGTATTCTCAGGTTCAACCTGCAAACAAGGTGAGATTGAGGCTGTTGTTATCGCCACCGGTGTCCACACCTTCTTTGGTAAGGCTGCACATCTTGTAGACAGTACCAATAATGTTGGCCATTTCCAAAAGGTAAAAAAAATATTTTAGGAACGCATAAATTTGGATGCTCAAAACGTCAACCTAAGTTCTCATAATCATTTTCTTGTTTGTATTTTTGTCCCCAGGTTTTGACAGCAATTGGTAACTTCTGTATATGCTCAATTGGACTAGGGATGTTAATTGAAATCTTAATTATGTATCCTATCCAACACCGCACATATAGGGACGGTATTGATAATCTATTGGTGCTTTTGATCGGAGGAATCCCAATTGCCATGCCAACAGTTTTATCAGTAACAATGGCTATTGGATCACATAGACTCTCTCAACAAGGGGCCATCACTAAAAGGATGACTGCAATTGAAGAAATGGCTGGAATGGATGTTCTCTGCAGTGATAAGACTGGGACTCTAACACTTAACAAGCTTTCTGTTGACAAATCCTTGATTGAAGTATTCCCAAGAAACTTGGATACTGACGCAGTTGTATTGATGGCTGCAAGAGCCTCTAGAATTGAAAACCAAGACGCCATTGATGCTTCCATTGTAGGCATGTTAGGTGACCCAAAAGAGGTAATTCTTCTTTGTAAAATTTGGATACATTAAGTGGAAAAAGTATCCTTATATTTCAAATGTTATTGATGTAATTATTAGGCAAGAGAAGGAATCACAGAGGTGCATTTCTTGCCTTTTAACCCTGTAGATAAGCGTACAGCCATCACATACATTGATGAAAATGGAGACTGGCATCGAAGCAGCAAAGGAGCTCCTGAGCAAGTAATGAAACTAAGATTATTATTTATGAGTATATATAACTTGGCACGTTATTCTGTTTTACTTAATACCACGTTGCTTTTTCATTTTTTGGCTATTAGATCATTGAACTCTGCAATCTCCAAGGAGACACAAAAAGAAAAGCACATGAAGTTATTGACGGTTTTGCTGAACGTGGGCTTCGTTCTCTTGGGGTTGCTCAACAAGTATGTTATAGAAAAACTCATTACATAAAAATATCTGGTCCTATGCTTTTTCTTTTATAAATATATTCTATTTAATTGTAGACTGTGCCAGACAAAACTAAGGAAAGTGATGGTAGTCCTTGGGAATTCGTTGGTCTATTGCCACTCTTTGATCCACCAAGACATGACAGTGCGGAAACGATCAGACGAGCCCTTGAGCTTGGTGTCAATGTTAAGATGATTACCGGTGACCAACTTGCTATTGGTATTGAGACTGGTCGTAGGCTTGGCATGGGAACAAACATGTATCCATCAACTTCACTACTTGGCAACACAAAGGATGATTCATTAGTTGGCATCCCTGTCGATGAGCTCATCGAAAAAGCTGATGGATTTGCTGGAGTTTTCCCAGGTAATATATATAATTTTGATTTTCAGTTATTATTATAGAAAATTATGTATTATGAGGGTTTGAGATGAAAAGTGATGTAGCGACAATACTAACACAAATGACTAGGTTAAATGTCTTGACTAATTTCAAATATTTAATATTGTAAAGATTTTTTTCTTTTCTTTATTCTCATTTTTGGCTTACACAGAGCACAAGTATGAGATTGTAAAGAAACTACAAGAGAGAAAGCACATTTGTGGGATGACTGGAGATGGAGTAAACGATGCTCCCGCTTTGAAGAAAGCGGATATTGGAATTGCAGTGGCTGATGCAACTGATGCAGCGAGAAGCGCTTCTGACATTGTACTAACGGAACCAGGACTGAGTGTGATAGTGAGTGCCGTGCTGACAAGTCGTGCAATTTTCCAAAGGATGAAGAATTACACAATTTACGCTGTCTCCATCACTATTCGTATCGTTTTGGGATTCACGCTTGTTGCTTTGATATGGAGATTTGATTTTGCACCTTTCATGGTTTTGATTATCGCAATCTTGAATGATGGAACCATCATGACAATTTCTAAGGACAGGGTGAAACCTTCTCCGGTGCCTGATTCATGGAAGCTCAATGAGATTTTTGCCACGGGTGTTGTTCTTGGGACCTATATGGCGCTTACCACAGTGCTCTTTTTCTGGCTAGCTCATGATACGAACTTCTTCAGTGTAAGTATACAATATAATATCAACAATATATGTTACTAGACTTATTTTTCAATATAAATTTTCAGAAAACATTTGGGGTAAGGTCCATTCAAGGAAATGAGGAAGAGCTTATGGCAGCTTTGTACCTTCAAGTGAGCATTATAAGTCAAGCACTCATCTTTGTCACCCGATCAAGGAGTTGGTCATTCGTTGAACGGCCCGGAATTTTGCTTGTTATAGCCTTTATTATAGCACAATTGGTCAGTAGATTTTCGTCTCACCATTTTTCTATTCATTCTTATACGATTATCAATAGCATATGATCCTTATTTTAATTTTATTTGACGAGCAAGGCCGCAACCTTGATTGCCGTGTATGCCAACTGGGAATTCGCACGGATCCTAGGTTGTGGATGGGGCTGGGCTGGAGTTATATGGTTATACAGTATTATTACCTACATGCCTCTTGACATCCTCAAGTTCATAATCCGTTACTCACTCACTGGCAAGGCTTGGGATAATATGATCCAACAGAAAGTGAGCAAAACTAAGAAAACATTAAGTAAATATTGCTTCAGTCCAAGTTACTTGTGATCTTTACAGAATGTTATATATTTTGCAGACTGCTTTCACGACAAAAAAAGATTATGGAAAAGGGGAGAGGGAAGCTCAATGGGCATTAGCTCAACGCACACTCCATGGCCTACCACCACCTGAAGCAATGTTCCATGACAAGAATCATGAGCTCTCAGAAATAGCAGAGCAGGCCAAGAGGCGTGCTGAGGTGGCTAGGTAACCAACTTAATCCTCGTAAAAAAAAAAATAATAAAAAAAAACTTAATCCTCGTTGTTAAATTGATTACAAAATAAAATGGTTGGACCAACTTAATCCTCGTTATTATGTCTGGTTTGTAGGCTGAGAGAGCTTCACACTCTAAAGGGTCACGTTGAATCTGTAGTGAAGCTTAAGGGGCTCGACATTGATACTATTCAACAACACTACACTGTTTAACCATTTCTATCCTTCAGCCCTAATCAAAAATATGAGCTACGTATTCTACTTAAATTGTTTTGAAATATATGTAACAAAAAGAGAGCTATAACGAGAGATATAATATTATTTTTCAATTTGATGAAATATAATAATTCCTAGTTGCTTTAAAGATATTCTCTCGCATTATCGTTTGCTTATCTATTATATTAAAACAGAAGCACTTTTAGTGTTTGTTTCCAAACACTCCCAAATTTTTTTTTAAAATTTTTTTTATATATATAAATTTAATTCCAAAAATTAGATATTAATTTAAACAACTAAAAATTTCCTTAGATATAAGTTATATCTATAGTCTATAGATATTAATTTAAATAAACTTCCTTAAATATAGGTTAGATTTAATTTAACATTTGAAATTTAAATAAGATTTTCAGAATAACACATGATTAACAAATATCTTATTATATTTTTTAATCATATTCTATAAGATTAAAATTTCACATATTGAAAATAGATAAATATTAATATTATATAATAATTTGATGGGACAAGTTAAGTTCTTTTATAATTATAGTCTTATGCGGGTTAGGTTATCAAAGCATGCAAGATATTAGAGAAAATTATTTCAAAATTAATCAATATTTATATTATAAAGTAATATAAAGGGAGAGTTTCAGATTTAACCTGAATTTTAAAGTCAAACACCAAACTAACCTCTTTTTTTCTCTCTCCAACTTTTGCCATTTTGTCACAATTCTATCATTCTCACTCAATATATTAACGAAAATGCCATTATAAACCCATTATTTCGATTTTTAAATATTGGCTAATGTCTCCTTGAACCTCCTAAAACCTTTTTTATTACAATAATGCCATCTTCTTCAATACCTTCAACCACCATGAACAACCCCAAAAATAGAATAAATGCTTCTCAACCAATTTTAAAGTTGTAATAAGTTAATATGAAAGCTCATACACTCATAACCTTCTATATTCTTTTCTAATTTCTTCTCTAAATTTTCTGGGCTGAGTTACAATGTCAAAAGTTATGCATTTTTGGGGATTTCAACTTAATCAAGACCTGGGTTGTTTTTCTTTAGTCAAATTCAGAGTTGTGGGTGCATGAAAGACCTAAAAACAAACTCAAAACCAATATAGGTAATGATACACTTCAATTTTGATAATATCTATATCTGTATCGCGAAAGTAGACTTCATTTAGAAGTCTACTAGTCAACATAAAGTAATTTTTGCAATTGACTTCTTAAAAGTAGACTTCATTAAACTGCACGAGAAGTCTACTCGATATCCTTTGAAAACAAAAAAAAGCCTAGTAGACTTCGTTTGAAGGCATAAGAAATCTACGAAAGAAAAAGGTTATTTTGTAGTTGACCATATTTTGACTTTTTAATATAGACTTCCTTATGAAGTCTACTGTTTACGTTTGCATAAGAAGTCTACGTTTAAGTTACTTTTGTAGTTTGACCAAAAACGTATAGATCATTTTAGTGTTTGACTAAAGTTTTAAAAAAAACAAAAAAATTCAAAAAATTCCGAAAAACTTCAGTAGATTTCCCAAAGAAGTCTAAAACCTGTAGACTTCTTTGGGAAGTCTACTTATATTTTTCGGTCAAACTTAGAAGGAATCTATTTTTGAGTAGACTTCACAGTGAAGTCTACTCAAAAAATTCAATTGCAAAAATAACCTATTTTTTCCCGTAGACTTCTATTGAAAAAGTAGACTTCAAAAGTAGACTGTCAGAGAAGTCTACTCTTACATGAAGTTTACTATAGAAATCTACTTTGTTAGTCAATGGCTCGGTCAAATGCTAAAGTAATCTTTTTGGTCGGAAGTCTACTTTTGAAGTCTATTGAAGGAAAAGTCAACGGTTTGGTCAATTGCAAAAATAACATGTTTTTACATAGACTTCTTTCGCAGACTTCTCATGGGAAAAAGTAGACTTCTCCTCCAGTCTACATTTGAAGTCTGTTGTAGAAGTCTACTTATTGCATTTTTTTAACAAACATGTTTTTAGGCAATATAAAGTGTTTTTTCAGTTTTTAGATTAGAAATGTTTGTTAGTAAGTGATTAAACTATCCAATGAATTTTATTTCATTTCATTTGATATTTTTTGCGGAATCAGAATTTTTGATTTTTAAGCTACTTAGCTCATCAAAGTAGACTTCTCCAGCAGTCTGCTATTGAAGTCTAAATGGGAAGTCTACTTTTTGTATTTATTTTAAACACTTTTCTAAAATAGTTATAATGTTTTTTTTTTAATTTTTAGGTTTTGACATGTTTGTTAGCAAGTAGTTGAACTACCCAGTGATTTTCATTTGATTTAAATCGATATTTATTCTAGAATTATTTTTTTTGATTTATAAGCTAGTTAGCTTGTAAAAGTAAATTTCTCTACAGTATATGGATGAAGTCTGCACGAGAAGTCTGCACTAGAAGTCTGCGTGTTTGTTACTTATGTGTTTTTCATAATGTGGTTCGTAATTACATTTGCTAATATGTTTTTTTTGTGTTTTTAATGTTTTCTTATAGAGAATATTTCAATTGAGAATGAAAAAAAAACTTGTATTTTGTGCAGTGCTTTTGTATTCTTCTTCAGTCTTGTTTTTATCCTATTCTCATCTTGTTTTTATCCTATTCTCAAGCTCACTCTTGTATTTATCCTTCTTCACTCTTGTGAATTGTGTCTGACCTTTTTACTTGTATTTGAATTGTTACTAATTGTTTTGTTCGGTTTGAATTGTGACTGACATTTTAATTTTTTTTTCTGCTTAAAGACTATAACAAGAAAAATGAAACATCCTGTATAAAATAATATCACCATTACACTTAAAACTATATACAGATCGAGTTTCTGACCATTACAATTGATAAACACAAAACTAATATGACCATTACACTTTATGACCATTAGAAATGATTCAAAACTATTATTTTCTTCATACAGTGATCACGACTAACATCAGGTCATGACTAACATCAGGTCATGACTTACATCAGTGAAGAATAACTAAACTTCATTCTTCTGTAAAGATTCAATGTCTTCAATTTCTCATTCCCTTGGGTATCAGTGCCGAGTCTGGAACCTCTTTGAGGAAGCTCGTCGATGCAGTCTCATTGTAGCATTCCTCCCAAATCAACAAGCTGCACACAGAAAAAAGAAAAAGAAAAGAAGAAACTAGTGTAAACTATAGATCGTTGTAACTTACTACAAGAAAACATAATTTAGTTACTATTACACAAATATTTTCGTCTAAATAAAGACATATCTTGCCGTCAAAGAGAACTAGACACATGAGATAGCCCATTTTCTTACCAGATTTTGGCATAATCCAAAAGCATAAGGAGCCATCTCCTCACCAAACTTATCTACGATAGTCCCTACAGAGGTAAAGATAGGTACTTTAGGCGGTAAAAAGAATCAGTCTCCAGATTCACAATAAAACATTTGGGAACCAAACCAATTCCTCAAAACTTCAAAATCCAAATTTCTCAAAACTTAAAAATCCAAAATTTCACAAAATCAGAGATTAACACATCATTTCACAATCAACAAGTGCTTCACCAAGCTCTCAGATTCACGATAAAACATTTGAGAACCAAACCAATTTCTCAAAACTTCAAGATACAAAATTTATCAAAAACTTTAAAATCCAAAACTTCAAAAAAAACAGCAAAATCGACACATTATTTCACAATCAACAAATACTTCACAAATTCTCTGTCAAACACTCAAAATTTGAAAACTTTACCTGAGTAAGAGATGGTCGATCGAACCCAGAATCTTGAAGAGCAACAAAGACTTTATCCGATAACCCAAGAGACTTCCAAGAAACTTTGAAGAGACTCGGAGAGGAGAGGAGATAAAAGAAGACGATGAAGAGAAGTGAGAAGAGGAAGAGTAATCGTTCTTAAAGTTCTTAGGTAATGGATTTACCTGTGTTTGTTCTTCGGGGAGAATCTGGGTCATGAACAAACCCAACGACTGTGGCCGCAAGCAGATCTAAAAAAAAAAAAACAGGTCTTGAGAGAGTTTTCATCGGCGGTGAAAAGAAGTCATGTGAGGAGTTACCGTTTTACGCCGGCGAGCTAAAATTCCGGCATGCCAGAGGAATTCGGCGACAGCAAAGAAATCGCCTGTTACAGCTTGAGTGAAACGGCTAGGGTTTCTTATCAACAATGTTTTCTCTTTAGTAAAATACATTTTATATGACAGAGAATTTTTTTTTTGGTGTGGTTCAATTTCGGTTAAATCTCAATTTCGGATTAAATCTTGGTTTTATTCGGTTTAGCAGATTTCAATATAGAAGTCTATAACTTTTAAAACCTAAATAATAAATTTTCTTCTACTTAATTTAAAAACATAAATTTCCATTTAGCAATATGAAAAAATAATTTATGTATATTTGGGTTACAATTACGGAATTTATGAATGTAAATTTGATACCAAAAATTATTTTTTCTAAATTTTAAAATTAAATTTCCAGATTTAATTATTTAGTAGATTTCATTTCGATAAAAGAAGTCTACTATTATACTTCTTTCTCCCTTTAGTAGACTTCGTCAGGGTGTAAACGGTAATTAGGACATCCGTTTTTTGTTTACTCATACATGATTAAATGGTCTTTTCACTATCCCTTTAGGTTATTTCTGCTAAATGTTTTTTCAGAGGTCTATTTTTGTATTCAAAGTCAAGTTTTAGGTTATTTTTAGCAAAAATCCCTAATATAAACGGACGGGTTAGAATTATGGTTTCATAATCATGGTCTTTTTTGGATTAATAAAATGAGCGAGTTAGAAATATATTTTTATAATAACGATCATTTTTTGATTAATAAATAACCGTATTAAAATTATGTTTTTATGATCATGATGGTCATAATAATACTGAAAAAAATAAAAAAATTTATATCTAAACACAATTTTTTTTATATCACTTATTAAAAAATTATATTTAGAAAGAAAACATAAATTAGATTACAAATTTTGATTAAAACAAAATTCCCGTGCAGATGCACGAGGTAAAATCTAGTATCTAATTATAGCAGATACCTTTAATGAAAAAAAATCCTCTGATTGGTCTGTAATTAAAAAAGAAATAATATTTTGTTTTGTTAAAACCAATCCTCGATGAGAGCTTGGTCTAGAGAAAAGCGAGCCTAAGCCCATGTTTGTGATAATTATAAAGAAATAATTGATAATATCGATAATGAATAAAAAAAACTAGTGAACTTTTCCGCGCCTTGTACGGATAGATATAATTTTTCATTTGATTGTTTGTTAATCTAATAGTAGTTTGGATTTATTTGTTTTTCATTCTCTATTATTGAGTATATATGTTTGTTATATTTTCTTATATTTAATGTTTAAACACATGATCGTGAAAACAATGTAGAAGATAATAAATAAAAGCATATTAGTATCCAAATAATTTAGTTTAAATAGTTTTGAGATCTTTTGATCACTGTTCTATATATTTTAGATGTAGATTTTTTTAAGTACCGTACGAACTTATACGATTTTGATCACTGTTCTATGTATTTTAGTTAGAGATGATTTCTTTTTTAACGACATTCCATTAGTTAGATCTATAGATTATTTTTTTTTCTTATTTTTTTGTTAGATTTTATTTTTTAAAGATTTCGGTTTAATAAAAATTTTAGAGACGGTTTGATTTGACAGCAAAATTATACATTAAACCATAATAATTTAGAGCGGTTTGTTTTAAGTTATTTTTAACACATCATCACATAAGAACTAATAAAAATGACACGTAATAGCTAAATGGGTTAAAAATGTCTTTTTGCAGCCGAAACTTATTTTGGTGATGACACGTAAGCGAAACAGTGTGAAACTTGCTGTGAGTCCGACACCTAAGCAAATAACTACACGAATAAGTATATAGATAATGAAACGCATAAATTCTAAATTGTTTTCGTTATAAATAAATACTTTCTTGCAACCGCTCAAATTCATTATACTATTTTTTTTACGTTTTGTTTTAGAGTTTTAGAGATTGGTTACTCTACACGGTTTTTTTAGTTCTTTCGTTTTGTACGATTTCTGGTATGTTCCTTTGCTTACAGACTAATCTAACTATGTGTTCTTCTAGATATGGTATCTTGAATCCATCAAAAGTCTGATCACAATTTTGGGCTTCATAGTATATTGTTAGGTAAGTTTTTGTTTGGTGTTATTTGAATATTTAATCGGTGCTTTTATATTGTTGTTGTGTCTTATTGTGCTGTTTATTTGATTATTCGAGATGTTCTTTAAGTTCTTCAGTTCTGTTATTGATGTTCTATAAACCTGTGGAGATATCTTGAGCCTTAAAGGAGATGCCTTTGATGCCTAATATCACCAACACACCAAAAGGAGAGAGCTTTAAAGGTTTGAATGAGATTCACGAACAAGCAAAACAAAGAAATGCAGAGAAAAGTAAGAAACAGGGCACACACAGAGTTTAACGAGTTCACGCCAGTTAAGTAGGGTCGCTACGTTTCGCCGGGATCTTCCCGGAATCCACTAGAATCACAAGGGTTACAAAGAGTATCAGAAACACACACCAGCCCCTTTACAAAGCCTCTCCAAGTTTCAGTATTTCCCTTGTTTCAGTATGAACAGAACACAAAGTTTATGCTTTTATGAAAAGTTCTTTAAAACTCTCTCACGAGTCACTCTTAGTCTCTTTTCTCAATGATGTAATATGGCTTCTTAAATAGTCACGTCTTGACCTAGTTCCCTTTGCCCCTCCTTCCATCACTTGAGACAAACCGCACTGAATAAAAGTGGCTCCTATCTCTAGTGAAACCAGGAGACAAAACCATACTATGTTAGCTTTATGACAGGACATAGACAGCTCCTTTAAGTGGTCCTGAGCATAAGTAGGGGTCATGTGATATTTGCTTTTGAGCTGCAGACTTCTTTTCCACGTCTAGCTCATTTTTGGTCTTGATCTTCATTACTAAAGCCAACAAAACTACACCTAGTGATGATAGATCAACAAAGCAACTTGAGCCTGTAACATACATTGAGATATACCATTGATTCTAGTTTTTCTTTGATTCTAATCCCGGTTCCTGAGTGTTACTACTCAGTCCTTACTCGCAGCAAGTCCAGTGCAGCTTGGAACTTGCTAACGGGCAATGTCTTAGTGAAAATATCCGCCGGATCACTCAGAGTAGATATCTTCAACACCTCCACAATTCCATCAGCCGTCGTGTCTCTGATCTTGTGGAACTTGACTGCAATGTGCTTAGTCTTCTCATGATGCAAATTGTTCTTTGAAAGAGGAATGGCGCTTTGTGAGTCACAAAAGATCTCAATATTTCCTTACTTGTAACCAAAGTCTTCCAGTAAACCTTTAAGCCATATTGCCTCTTTCACTGCTTCATTCAGAGACATGTACTCGGCTTCAGTAGTTGACAACGCCACTACCTTTTGTAAGACTGACCTCCAACTGATTGTGTTACCCCCTAGAGTAAAGACCATTCCACTGAAGGACTTTCTTCTACCGACATCTGCTGCAAAATCTGAGTCACAATACCCTTTGAGACGAATTCAGAACCTTTGCAATAACACAAACTTTTCTTCAAGGTTCCCTTGATGTATCTAAGAACCCACTTCACTCCCAACCAATGCTCCTTGATCGGATTGCTCATAAACCGGCTGATGATACCCACAGGATATGACAGGTCAGGTCTTTTTCCAACCATAGAATACATGATACTCCCAACAGTGTTTGAGTAAGGCACCACAAGAAAACGGTTTATTGATAGCAGATTATATAATAGCTCAGTTTTCGTAACTGCTATTAAAGATGGTATGTTGAAGTGTATTACTATATGATAGCAATTTAGAAATGCTAAACACAAAAATGATAAAGCGGGAAGTGAAAAATGACTTATCAAGCGCCAACACTTAGCCGAAAAATCATTTTTTGTACCAAAATATTTTGGTTTTGCCCCCTTTTTCTTCCAGTTCAACCATTTTCTAACTCTAAGAAAAAATTAAACCTAATTTTTTCCAAAAAATCATATGCTTTTGTCGGTTTCTCTCTATATTTTTCTTCCTAGCCTCTCTCAATTTTTTCTAAGACTCTCTAGATCCAGAATAGGTACCGTACTCTTGACGTCCTCCATCTACAATTATTTTGGTTAACTCTGCTTAAAGGTTGCGACTTGCTTCACTGCTCCTCTGCCACAGCCGTGGCCACCACCGCCTCTTCTTTGCTCCTCCCTTCCATATCTCTCAACAACCTCTGTTCCTTCTCTAAAAATGCCTCCCCCTCTGCTTCTCCGACAAGAGCATCAGAAGATCTAGGGTTTCCATGAGCTTCTCTGCTGGATCTAAGAAAACTGTCAAAAATCTGGGTTTTGAAATTACTGATAATGAGGATGTCAGTCACGTCGCGACTCTATCTCTCTCGCCTATTCCCTCTCTCTGCTCACTCTCTCTTGTTGACTCACTCTCTAGCCGCCTCTCTTTCTCTCTTGCTGCTTCACACCACCGCTCTCTCTTGCCGCTACAAGACAACAAATCCTCTTACTCAAATATTTTTAGACCTTGGGATTCTAGGGAAAGTATTAAACATATTTTGGTTAGTTCTGATTTTTGTTTTCATTAGTTCTGAGCATCTATTTTCGTGCGTATGCTTCTGTCTATGAGCCAATATTACTTTGTCACTGAATCCTTCAACTCTTATCCCCAGGTGCAAAATCTTCTGCAGCAAATGGTGGGTTTTCTTACAGATTTTTTTTTTTTTTGGGTCTCATTAGGCCTGTGTATTGCAGCTTCAAACAAGTAGATTCTGATCAATCTGGTCTTTTGTGTTTTTCAGCGAAACAAGTTCCATAAAATGTCAGACTCCATTATTGCAAAGAATATCCTTACATCAATTTATGGTTTTACTTGAATGTTGCTTCGATTATCATATTTGAAGTGTTTCCAACAAAGAGTAAGAACCATGATCTTTTTTTTTCGTCAAAAAACCACCATGATCTCTAATATTAGTTCTTTCTGCCATTAAACTATATGAAATGACAATTCTCTAATGGCATATTAGATGTAATGATGATCCCTAATAATTGTTTCTTTATGTTAAAGGTTTATTTTATAGATAGTATCACATGTGTCTATGCTATGATCTTTAGTTAAGAGTTCCTCTTATACATATACTTCTTTGCTCTCGCTGATTTTCTTTTGTTTTCCTAGATGGATTAACGCAACCGTTCTGGGCTCTCTCCTGGAGATGGTCAGTTCTGTCATAACTTTTCTCTGTAGGAATTCAATTTGATGATGTTTAGATGATTATCAATTTGTGGTCCTTTTGGATTAATAAGAAGTCTTTTTCTTCTTTGGGTTTGTTATGATTTATGGCTTCTCCTTCTTCCTGCCAAACTATTGTTATTTGCAGTTATGCCCAAAGTCATGAGCACAAGAACATCTCAGTTCCGGAGTTTACATGTGTCTCATCTGCTCAGGTTCAAGTCAATTACCTTTCTCATTGGTTTATCACTTATGAATGCCAGTATGATTACTAGTCCATGGTCAGTTTCTATTCTTCTAGCATGTATATTGTTCTCTTAATTCTTATAATCACTTATAAAACTTGTGCCTTTTTTGTTTTGATCTTCACGAAATCAGTGTTAATTTGCTTTGTATGGTTGTGCAAGCTTTGATATTATTCTTTATCATATTTTGCTCTCATCTCTAGAAGCTCTTAAGGGTTTTATGGCTTTTTTGGTGTTTTAGGTTCCTCCTTTGGGAAAGGAGCTTTGTATATAAGGCCTCTGCTAATAGGGAGCGACGCTATCCTTGGAGTAGCTCCAGCACATGAGTACACGTTCCTCATCTACGCATCTCTCGTAGGAGAATACCATAAGGTGGGTTTGTGTTCTGCTGTTTTATATACTTGGTGAAATAAACTCTACCAAAAGACTCTCTAAAGCTGAAATGGTTAATCCAGTTTTTCTTTGTTGTAGGTAAGCACAGTCTTGAACATTAAAGTTGATTATAAGTGATGAGGACATCAAGACAAGCATCACTCTAGCTGATGAAGAGCCTATCAACATACCTACCATGAGACACGCACCAAGAACAATCAGGCACTAAAAGCTTAAGAAGGGCTGATTACACTCATAAGGCACGAGGAGCTCAAGAAGAAGCTACTCAAAGGAGAGATTACCCGAGAGACACCAAAGGAGCCCTTCACCGAGTTCAACACACTAGAGTCACAAGTCTTGGAAGACACGGCTGGATCAAATCTCACCGAACTCAAAGACCTCCAAGAAACCAAGAATACCAAGGAAACACCAAGCAATGACTACGTGCAACTCAAGCTCCAAACCGTGTCATTCTTGCCGGTCTCACAAGGCAACAAGGAAGCAGCCATGTTTATCATTTCCAAACAAATGCAAACCCCACTCCTCGAGCCAATGTAAGTGTTTACATTACAGATTAGTCTCACGAGTTTCTTGTTTGTTTTGCAGGACTTTTACTTAGTCATTTTCTTAGTTTTAGAACTTTTCCATTTTTTATTTAAGTTAAACGATGAGCTTTGTAGTTTCCATTTTTGTATCTTTTTGGCCAAGAGAATCCATCCTGCTGCCGAACCATCATATAAGGTTCTTTCTCAGCATGTAAAATTTTACCCTTGATTAATAAAATAACCGTGTTTTCTTTGAAAGCAAAACCCTAGCCGCAGCTAGCTCTCTTCCTCTTCTTTGGTGCGATTCCTTGGAAGCTAAAGAACAAGACTTATCACAGACTCTTTCATCCTCTGTGTGGCATCTCTCGATCCGTTGTAACTCTTGTTACCTCACTTTATCACTCATTTCAACCAAATCATCTAGAAAGAGCCGTACGGCCAGCTAGAGATTCACTACCTTTCCACCCGAGTAAGAACAAGTCTCTCTTGTTCCTACATCATCTGGTATCAGAGCTTAGGCTCGTGGCAGGTGAATCTATCCCATTTACTTCATTTAATTTTTATTTCATCATTGGAAAATCATAAAAAAAATTAGATCCGTTTGTTTCAAGCATCACATCTAGTCTTCCTCTTAGTTTACCTACGAAACAAAAAAAATAGGGCCGTTATTTCTAGTTGTTACAATTACGTTCTCATATTCATATCATTAGGGTTAAAACCAGAAATCAAAAAATATCATATTGCTTTTTGGTTAGTAGTCGGAAGTACAATTCCTTGCATTAGATATAATGGTATCAAATATAAGTTGCTTGCATAAGTTGATTGTTCTTGCCTTGTCCCATTACGTTGATTGCTTCTTCAAGTCATTGCATTAGCTTCTTCTCATAATCACATACAAAAAAAGAATATCATCATACTTGTTAGTCTTGTTCCGGCCTACTATCACCAAGACTTGCAGAAGAAATTTTGCAAACTCGCTCAAGGAAGTAAGACCTTGGAGGAGTACTTCGAAGAGTTTGAGACTCTTAAGAACCGGCTTGAAGTAGAAAAATACTTGGATGCCACAACCTCAACGAGCTTTTGAGAAGGGCAAGGTTGTAGAAGTAGACAACCGGCTCCACAAGTCCACACCTGAAACTTCCAAAACAAATAGACCCAAGGTAAGTACGGCTCCCACACCACGAGCTAGAGATTTAACTTATTTTAAATGTTAGGGAAAAGGACATTATGTGAGGGAGTGCCCAAACCAGAGGGTGATGATCCTCAAGTCTAATGGAGAATATGAGTCTCAAGAAGAAGAAGAAGAGGCCGACGACAATGATGAAGATATCATAGACTATCCGGATCAGGGGGAGCTCTTAGTGGTGAGGCGAGCTCTCAGTGCCCTTTCTGAGCAAGAAACAATCCAAAGTGAGAACATATTCCACTCACGGTGCACCATAAACTCCAAGGTATGTAGCTTAATCATTGATGGAGGTTCTTGTACTAACGTGGCTAGCAAGTATCTTGTTGACAAGCTAGGGCTCACAAAGAAGAAGCACCCTCTCGACCCTACAAACTCAAGTGGCTTAATGACGAGACAGAGCTCAAGATTTCTGAACAAGTCACCGTGCCTTTTAGCATTGGAAAGTATGCCGATCAGGTGGTGTGTGATATTTTTCCCATGCAGGCCGGACACTTGTTGCTTGGGAGACCTTGGCAATTTGACAAGGAGACCCTACACAATGGCCGTACCAACTACTATACTTTCACACACGACAGCAAGAAGCATAACTTAGCACCACTCACCCCTCAAGAAGTGCATGAGATGCACAAAGCCATATCAACTTTATGTTACACCTACGGTTGTACTTAAGTCTCTTGATTTGCAAGAAAAGGTGCTAGTAATGATCTTCAAGGAAGGTTTGTTTTCAGGTCAGGAGCAACAAGAGCTCCCTACAGCCGTGAAGGAGCTGTTGGACTGCTATTCTGATGTGTTCCCGGATGAGATCTGATGTGTGTGTCGGTGTTGAGGGTTGTCAAGTTTTACCCTAAATGAAATCAATAGCTGCAAGTGCACAGCTGATCGATTGTAGTACTTAGGGATCGAATCCACAGGGAAGGAGGATCTTTTCTGCAAAAGCCTTCAAAAGAAATATAAAGTAAGGAAGTCTAGAACCAAACGGTTTTGTGGGGGTTTTGGTGGTGTGTTTAAAATGTAAAAACGAAATCTAAAAAGAAACTACGGGAATTAAAATGACTTAATAACTAAACTTAACGAAAATGAATAAAAACGAGAAAAATGGATATTCTAATTGCTTAAATGAAAATTAACTAAAAAGGAATGAGAATATTGAACTAAAGATTGAAATAAAAACGGTGTAAATCTATAGGAAAGAAGGCGTTGGGCTTCAGGGAAGTTTTCTCAGGGGTACGAACGATTCAAAACATTGCTAGAGAGTAAAATTGATAAGATCATAGCTTAAACTTTTCGAACTGGAGTCACGGACGTATGAATACGCCACTGTCGTTGATAACTTAGAGTTTTCAAGGCTCTTTGTAGAGGTTATCAATCCCCTGTCTTGTAGTACAAGTGGTTTATCAATCCATATGTGGTGTTAGACACTAAACTATGTGATCAGATTCTTAATTCAAGCAAACAAGAGTGGTTTTGATTAACTAATGACAACTACAAACTTAAAAACAGGATTAAAGACTAAAGAAGAACTAAACAATGACAAGTGATATGATTATGATATGATAGAGGCATGAGATTCTAGACATGATAGTTGGTTAAGGTGCTTTGGAACTAGAAATGCTAATGACAATGATGATACATGATTCAAATGATTAAGAAATCTAATCTAGGTAATCCTCTCATGAAGGTATTAACCCCTATACTAATTCATTTTCAAACCAAATTATCATTTGTGAAATATGAATCAATATGCATTAATAAACAGTTCTAATGATCATTCAAGCAAAGAACAATACATCATCATGCAGCAAATGCTTAAACCCCTAATACAGCTCTTTCAGGAATTTCATCAAACACTTTTCGTGCATGAAATTCCCAGAATCTAGATCTCAAGTGATATGCAAGGATCTAGCATAGAGAACAGCTGTTTAGAGAGATGAATCAATGAATCTAGCCCTAAGCACTCCTAATCTAACACTTTAGCACCCTAACCTACACATCTAGAACCTCATTAAGGTGACTACTAACTAATCATACTAATCTCTCTTAAATCTTTGCAAGTTGAGAAGATTGGCATGATTAATGATGAGACATAGAGATGGAGATGATAGATTAAGAGGAAAACACTATTCAAATCGATATTAAACTCAAAAGCAAGGAATTAACAAGTGGTATTTCACAAAAAGGGAAAGGGAGACTAAAAATAGGATAAAAGTTCTCTCCAAATTAGGTCTAAAAAGTATTTATAGAAGCCTTGGACGAACCGGGTCAACCCGGAACAAACCGGGTACTGACCCGGCCTTGGTGGGTAAAGAATGAGATTGCCACGGTCTAGCAGGTTCTTGGTCAGGCCGTGGCAAGTGACCGTGTCAAGTCTTGTATCTCGTGTTCTTGGATGAATCATAGTGCCACGGTCCAGCAAGTTTGGGTCAAGCCGTGGCAGGTGGTCGTGCCAAACGCCGAAAGAACGCACAAAGTTGAAGCCGTGATGCATGGCCGTGTCAAACGCCGAGAGTATGCACAAGGTTGCCACGGCCAAGTCCTAGGCCGTGGCGTGGAGACCGTGTCAAATGCCGAATGTGAGTAAAGTCTTTCCGCGACCAAATGTTACTTTGCCACGGTCAAGTGTAGACCGTGGCATGAAGATCGTGTCAAACGCCGAAGGACTGCAATTAAGTGCCACGGTCAGGTGTGGACCGTGGCATTCCATCGTGCCATTTTTCCCTTAGCAAAATTTCAAAACCAAGATAGGTGTTATCAATCTCGCATCGTTCAGGGTTCCTCGGACCACTTCACGTTCAGGGTTCCTCGGACCACTTCACGTTCAGGGAAGCGTAACCTCTAAGATATTTGTCCGAATTGTGTGCTTCCGGTTTCAGAGGACAGAAGAATCATATATCTTCAACTTTGGTGAAGGAAGCTTCGGTGCTTGGGAAGTGGAAGGTTTCCTGGAGGGCTTATCTTCGCAGTGCATTTACACGATCAGAGAAAGGCGTCTAGACATGTGTCCATTCCGGAGACATTATCTTCTTGCTCATAGCTCCGAATTGAATGATCTCGGACGTTCTGGAAAGAGGACTCAAATATCTCTGATTCTCATGAAGGCCCTGTAAACTGAATCGGTCTGGAAGTGCACCGTCCTTCGCATTCTTCGGAGCTCATCGGCTTGGTCCAAAACGGCAGTGAGACAGGAGTTTCTTCCGACGAGCTTAACTTCTCTGCTCACGCGTCCGAATTCCATGATTCTACTTGTTCTGGAACCGTGATCCAATCATCTCCAACTTTGATGAAGCACCCGATGGCTGAATCGGACCGGAAGGTTCCCCAGACAGGCGATTTCGGAAACGTGTCTGCACCCGGAGATTTTGGCCGAGAAATTCATTAGCCGGTACGCGTTTTGGCCGAGGGATCCACCCGCGGTACGTGAGAATGGCCGAGAAAACCTTCCTGCGGTACGTGAGAATGGCCGAGAACCTCCAAAAACCCATTTTTGCCATTTTTCAAACCTTGATCACCATTTCTCTTCCTGGATCCATCTCCTCAACTCCAAATAGCTCCAAATACACCTGATAAAAACTCAAAACATGCAAAGACTCATTGGGACCTAATGCAACTCCTAAGTCCTAAAACAAACCCTAAGGACCTAAAATGCATGAAATAAGACATGATTTGGAATGAAATATGAAACCTAAATGATGCAAATTATGAACATATCAACTCCCCCACACTTGTCCTTTGCTTGTCCTCAAGCAAACAAGAACAAATGAGAGAGAAAGGTTGAATGCATGGGAGTTCACATTTCCTTTTTGAGAGAAGTGATTACAATGAGAATTCAAGTTCATGCTCAATTATGCAGTGCAAAGCCATACTCAGATATATATCAACTCAGCAAGGAATCTCCACAAGTTCTTCTCTCTCTCAACTCTTTCACATTCATTAAGTTTTTATCAGGTGAATCTCATGATGCAATGTTTAAACAAGCTGGCTTGGCTAGGGAGAGGCTATGAGATTAAAATGATCTCATCAGTGTTCAAGCGGGTTTAATGCAGCAAAGGGATCTCTCTATGAATGATCAAACTTTGGCAGAATGCTAAAGGTAAAAAGCAACCTATGCATATAACGGCAAAGACTCATCACACCCCACCCTCTACTCAAAGTTTTCTCACTTGCTCACTCTCTCAAGAACCTCACTTTTCACACTTATTTTCCTCTCACTAAGAGACTTACTTTTCACTTTCACTCTCAAGTCTTGGAGTTTCAACTTTACCCAGCTCTTTTTCTTTTGCAACCTCTAGCCTCTTTTTTTCTTCTTTCTTTTCAAAACATTTGAGCTCTTTGGCTTCTTTTCTTTTCCTTTTACTTAGAGGCTAGACTCTTTCTTTTCAACACACCAGAGCTCACTTTCTTTAACTCAAAACTCCAAGACTGATTTCTTTTTCTTTCATTCCCCTAGCTATTTCCACTTTCTCTTTTCCACTCATCTCACCTTTTTCCACTCACCAACAAGTCTTTTCCCCCACACTTATTCCTTGCCAACACTCTCAGTTCCTTGATGTTGGAACCCAGCACTCAATGAGACCTGCCCTTGTCGCTCTAAACCTAACACTTTCTGCTAAGTTTGATCCAAGGTGGCCTTTCAATTCACACACAAACATTGGCTTGAAAGAAGGATGGGTTCAAGGTGAGGGAACTGATCCATGATGCGGATTCAGCTACTTGAGCTAAGGAAAAAGGGTGGTAAAAACAATGGTTCTAGCTCAAGTATGTATATCGGTACCGACAAGCTTTTTCAAACAATGCATCACAAGATATTTTCAAGTCAAGTTCAAGGTTCCCACTTAATTAGAGTTGAGTTCAATTCAAACTTGCTTCTCAGATTCAGATCATTTCAGACTTTGCAAGCACAGAAAAAGATTCACAAGCATATTCAGTTCAAGTTCTCAAAGTGATGTACTCTCTAGAAAACCTATCATTACTCCCTGCAAGATGCAACCTACATGAACATGCAATCTTAGACTCAATCCTAAAAATGAGAATGCAACTACATGATCATTTTTTTGTGAAAATGTTTTCAGATTTTTCAATGGTTTTTATATGCACTTAGATGATACTATATGAATATGCAACTAGAATGTGACTCAAGACTCAAAGTGTAAAATAAGAACAGAGAAAACATGATTAGTAAAAGATGAAACTCCTGCCCCACACTTAAATAACACAGTCCCTTGTGTTATAGAAGCATGAGAAAGGAGTTAAAAACAAAGCAAACAAGTAAAATGCAAAGAGTAAAAGAAAATCTACATGCATATGTACAGAGTTTGGAGTGTTTACCTCAATCGCTGAGGTCTGATTCCAGGTAGTGGGATGGGTTGGAGGTGGAACATGATGGAGTTGAGTATCTAGGTGGGCTGCTCTCAGGTGAGTCTGGTAGGAACGCTGTGGCCGGGTTCACCCAGTCTTCTTTTCCTGGTGATAACACAAGGTCATGAGCGGCTGAGCTTTCTCCCACATCTTCTCTTGCATCAAGTTTGGGTGAGGTGGCTGGAGCTGTGAGTTTTTTAACCTTCTTCTTAAGTGCCTAAAACAGTCAACGAGCTTGTGGATCGTTTTGTCTTGCCATTTGCACCATTTCTGAAGACTGTTACCTCTGGAATACAGCTTCCTTGTGTGATAATCAGGCTCACCCCAAAAGTAAGGATCAAAGTGGTACCGGCCTGCTCCCATCCTTCTTTCAAAATCTCTTGGCTCCTCATTCTCACAACCGGCGGTCCTAGTTGTGCTCTGCTCTTCCACTGGCTCTTTATCTTTAGAACTTGCAGTCCTCTTGCATTTGCGAATTGGAGGGTGAATGGCTGGGTTGTAGAGCTGATCCTTTAGAAAAATAAAGGAGACATTGTGCCTTTCTGTGAGAGTGGTGATGGCTGGGTATGGCAACAGAACATGAACTTTCTCATCTTGTAAGAGCTTGAAGGTGTACAAGAAGTTTTCACCATTGCTTTCTTTTAAGAACCCAAACTTGGTGAGGGTAGCTTCATCAATCAACTCAGGCTTGACCTCAACATCATCAAAGACAAAACCCCTTGCTTTCAAAATCTTTGTCACTAACCATCCATTGTGCAACTTAGTGAGCTTCTGCCTCTTACCCTCACTCCAAGCAATGTCTTTGTAGATCAGCATATGGCGTGCCAAGAATGCACCACCAGTAAGGATGTAGTGTGGGAGATGAAATTCTCTCTTGCTCTTCAAATGACTGATGAGAGGATGTAGACCCATTCCCAGTAGTTCCATGTCAGCTAGATGCACCACACCATCATTGTGCTTGGTAAAGAACATTTGGCAAAGCACTTTGTGAGCATAGCGGATGGCTGGGTTTCTTATCCATGAACTCTTGCATCTTCCTCCTCTGAAGCTCCCAAAAGCAATTGTATCCCACAGGTCAGTAATCATGTGATCAGGGTATGTGAACTTCAATGTCTCATCCTGTGTAGGTCTTGAGAAGGCAAAGATCTCATCTAATTCCTTGAAGCTCACATGGTATTGTGTACCATTGATTGTGAACTCTATGTGCCCAAGACCATTTCCCTCCATGATCCTCTGATCTCTTGGGCCATATCCACAAACTTCAAGGGATGCAAGGAACTCTTGTGTTACTCCATCATGAGCCACATCTTTCATCTCAAAGAATCCACCAAATCCCATGTTAAAAATGAGCTGAACCTCTTCAAGAAGCCCCATCTTTTTCAGCAGCTCCATATCAGGGAACTTGGTTTGCAGCACCTTTACATCCTTGAACATAGCAAAGTAGTCATCAAAAGTTGGTTCTTTGTCCTCACGTTCTGGTTTTGTCTTTGCTTTCTTAACCGGCTGCAATGCTACTTCAGGATCACTCTCTGTTTCTTCTTCATCCTCAGCCACAGCCACCTCTTTTCCTTTCCTCTGAACAGCTCCAACCAGCACCAGTTCTTTACCAGAACTCCTTGAAGTAGAAGCCTTGGTTTTCTTTGGTGCAGCCACATTCTTTGCTTTCTTCTCAGCTGGGTTCTTTGGCTTCCTTTATTTCTTTTGTTTCTTGATAACTTTATGCCCAAAAGGTATAATCTGATCCTCTGAAGCTCCAGCTTTCTCTTTTTTCGATTTCTCCATGGCTGCTGTTCTTTTTGTTCCTCCCATCCTGCATTTTCTCAAATAGTTGTGAGCACCAAAACAAGAGAATAACAAAAGTTTTCCAAAAGTTCACCAAGTTCATGTGTGGCACAGATCGATTTCACTAGAAAAGAATGTGTCTTAAGCTGGTTAAAAACTCAGTTAACTCAAAGCAATGGCAAGAAGCAATGCACCCAAAGAGTTCAGCTTGAAACACAATTTCTAAAAAAAATCGAGATACTTGATGAATTTCAAGAAATTTCTCAAAAAATTCCAAGAACAGGTTATTCTCAAGCAAGATCCATGCATTTCCTATCCATTCTACTTGCACAACATTCACAAAATGATTCCAAGGTATCAAGAGGCCTATTAAAATCGATTCCATTTGTTTCCTGTTCATGAACAGTACACTAAGACATGGAAAAGGTGAGTTTTAACAGAATAAGTACCTTGGAATCTTCAAATTTCGAGTGAAAAACGAATGTCCATCACGAAACTAGACAGGATTACGAGTTCAATGCAGTTGGAATTTCTCAATTTGGTTCATGAACGAGAGAGATATGAGTGTTTAAAGTTCAAGAAATGGTGAGAAAGGGAGCAAACTCGTGTGAAGAAGAAGGCTAGGTGGGGAACAGCTGTATGGCGTGTCTTTGACCGGTCAACGTCCGTACGATCAACGATTTTCAAAAAAGTTTGCCGCGCCATTGTTGACCGTGGCACGTGACCGTGACAAAACCCGAGTATGCATGCTTTCTTTGCCGCGGCCTGGTTGTTCCGTGCCTCTTGACCGTGGTAAACCCCGAAGATCTGCTTCTTTTCCAACCTGTGCCACAATCAAATTGTCTTCCTGTGGCAAACTCCTCGTGGCAAGCACCGAGCCTCGGTCAATTCCTCTTTTTCCCTGCCACGGCCAGATCTTTAACCGTGCCTTCCGAACCGTGTCAAAGTCCGAACCCTCGTCTTTCCAAACATATTGCCACGGCCAGCTTACGATCCCGTGTCTCGTGGCCGTGTCAAAACCCGAACCCAATGTTCATTCTTCTTGCCTTTGCCACGGCCGCCTGTGGTTCCATGTCCCTTGACCGTGGCAAACACTGAACAATTGCATCTTTTGCAAAGGCCACGCCTAAGACCGTGATTCCACCCTCGTGGCATAGCTAAAAAGCTTGCCACGCCTTGTTATCTGACCGTGGCCGGTGACCATGCTCAGGGCCGAGCATAAGTTGCTGTCCATTCCTCCATCCCTTTTCATCTTGCATTCACTTACCAAGGGTTCAAACTCAAACCTGTAACCTGTAGACACTAAACAAACCCATCAAAATATCCTAAAACATCAAAAGATCAAAAGCATATTTACAAAAGATAAGCTTGGGGTGTCTCCCAAGAGCACTTTGTTTAAAGTCTCTAAGTTTGACTTTGGAAACCTGTTTAACAGGCTGGTGCTGGATCAAGAAGGGAAACTGATGTAGCTTCCTCCTTTTTTGTGAAACCAGATAGTGCTTGATCCTCTGGCCATTTACCACAAACTCTTGACCATACTTTCCTTCTAGCACAACAGCTCCATATGGCCTGACTTCAAGAACCTTAAAGGGACCAGACCATCTAGACTTAAGTTTTCCAGGAAACAACTTACGTCTAGAGTTGAACAGCAACACCAGATCACCATCCTTGAACTCCCTTTTCAGAATCTTTTGATCATGCAGAACTTTGGTCTTCTCCTTATAGATCTTTGAGCTCTCAAAAGCCCCAAGCCTTATCTCTTCAAGTTCATGGAGTTGAATGACCCTTTTCTCTTGAGCTGTCTTGATATCAAAGTTCAGCAACTTCACAGCCCACAAAGCCTTTTACTCCAACTCAACAGGAAGGTGGCAGCTCTTCCCATATAGCAGGTTGAAAGGTGATGTCCCAATAGGAGTTTTAAAGGCAGTCCTATAAGCCCACAATGCATCATCTATCCTTTTGCTCCAATCTTTTCTGCTTGAGCTAACAGTCCTCTCAAGAATGGCTTTGATCTGTCTATTAGATACTTCAACCTGGCCACTAGTTTGAGGATGATAAGGAGTAGCTACCTTATGTTTCACTCCATGCTTTCTCAGTAATCCTTCCAAAGTCTTGTTCACAAAATGAGATCCTCCATCAGAGATAACAACCCTGGGTACTCCAAATCTTGGGAAGATAATGCTCTTGAACAACTTCACTACTACCTTGGAATCATTGGTAGGGGAAGCAATGGCCTCAACCCATTTGGACACATAGTCCACATCAACAAGTATGTACTGATTCCCATAGGATGAAATGAAGGGCCCCATGAAGTCAATCCCCCAGCAATCAAAGATCTCAACTTCTAGAATTAGGTTTTGAGGCATCTCACTCCTCTTTGATATGTTCCCATGCCTCTGACAGGCATCACATGCTGAAATAACTAGCTGAGCATCTTTGAACATTGTGGGCCACCAAAACCCACTCTGAAGAACCTTGGCCACAGTCTTGAATGCTCCCATGTGACCCCCAAAAGCGGAACCATGACACTCTTGCAACACAGGTTGCATCTCCTCCTCAGCAAGACACCTTCTATATAGCTGATCTTTGTAAGGCTCATCCCAATGGTATCTTTGAACATCTCTGAAAAACTTCTTCCTGTGGTAAGCATCTAATTCAGGTGGTTCCACTCCACAAGCAAGATAGTTCACTATATCAGCAAACCTATTGGATGGTGTCTACTTCTTCAAACTCCAAATAAGAGTGGAGTACCATCAATGATTCCTCAGGAAGACTGTCATTAAGAGGGACTTCAGAGTCTACTCTCAACCTAGAGAGATGATCTGCAGCTCCATTCTCTATACCCTTTTTATCTTGTACTTCCATATCAAACTCCTGAAGTAGAAGGTACCAAAAGATCGATGTTGTCGTTGAGAGGGAAAGGTGGACCACAGCTTCTTGATCTAGACCTGGTGTTCATACACCTGAAATCACAAACAGAACTTGAAAGTAATCAGTAAAAACAAGAAAATAAGCACTTGATCTCAAGAACAGATCAGAGCTTAATGCTAAACAATCCACAATTTGGCAACGACGCCAATTGATAACTAAGAGTTTTCAAGGCTCTTTGTAGAGGTTATCAATCCCCTGTCTTGTAGTACAAGGGGTTTATCAATTCATATGTGGTGTTAGACACTAAACTATGTGATCAGATTCTTAATTCAAGCAAACAAGAGTGGTTTTGATTAACTAATGACAACTACAAACTTAAAAACAGGATTAAAGACTAAAGAAGAACTAAACAATGACAAGTGATATGATTATGATATGATAGAGGCATGAGATTCTAGACATGATAGTTGGTTAGGGTTCTTTGGTGCTAAACTAGAAATGCTAATGACAATGATGAGACATGATTCAAATGATTAAGAACTCTAATCTAGGTTAATCCTCTCATGAAGGTATTAACCCCTATACTAATCCATTTTCAAACCAAATCATCATTTGTGAAATATGAATCAATATGCATCAATAAACAAAACTAATGATCATTCAAGCAAATAACAATACATCATCATGCAGCAAATGCTTAAACCCCTAATACAGCTCTTTCAGGAATTTCATCAAACACTTTTGGTGCATGAAATTTCCAGAATCTAGATCTCAAGTGATATGCAAGGATCTAGCATAGAGAACAGCTGTTTAGAGAGATGAATCAATGAATCTAGCCCTAAGCACTCCTAATCTAACACTTTAGCAACCTAACCTACACATCTAGAACCTCATTAAGGTGACTACTCACTAATCATACCAATCTCTCTTAAACCTTTGCAAGTTGAGAAGATTGGCATGATTAATGATGAGAAATAGAGATGGAGATGATAGATTAAGAGGAAAACACTATTCAGGTAAAGACCCGGCCTTGGTGGGTAAAGAATGAGATTGCCACGGTCTAGCAGGTTCTTGGTCAGGCCGTGGCAAGTGACCGTGTCAAGTCTTGTATCTCGTGTTCTTGGATGAATCATGGTGCCATGGTCTAGCAAGTTTGGGTCAAGCCGTGGCAGGTGGTCGTGTCAAACGCCGAAAGAACGCACAAAGTTGCCACGGTCAGATGTGAAGCCGTGATGCATGGCCGTGTCAAACACCGAGAGTATGCGCAAGGTTGCCACGGCCAAGTCCTAGGCCGTGGCGTGGAGACCGTGTCAAATGCCGAATGTGAGTAAAGTCCTTCCGCGGCCAAATGTTATTTTGCCACGGTCAAGTGTAGACCGTGGCATGAAGATCATGTCAAACGCCGAAGGACTGCAATTAAGTGCCACGGTCAGGTGTGGACCGTGGCATTCCATCGTGCCATCTTTCCCTTAGCAAAATTTCAAAACCAAGATAGGTGTTATCAATCTCGCATCGTTCAGGGCTCCTCGTACCACTTCGCGTTCAGGGAAGCGTAACCTCTAAGATATTTGTCCGAATTGTGTGCTTCTGGTTTCAGAGGACAGAAGACTCATATATCTTCAACTTTGGTGAAGGAAGCTTCGGTGCTTGGGAAGTGGAAGGTTTCCTGAAGGGCTCATCTTCGCAGTGCATTTACACGATCAGAGAAAGGCGTCTAGACATGTGTCCATTCCGGAGACGTTATCTTCTTGCTCATAGCTCCGAACTGAATGATCTCGGACGTTCTGTGATAACTAAGAGTTTTCAGGCTCTTTATAGAGGTTATCAATACCCCTGTCTTGTAGTACAAGGGGTTACCAATCCAAATTGTGAGGGAGACACTAATCTATGTTACTTGTGATCTTAAGTCAAGATGAAAGGGGGAAAGGTTTTAGCTAGACTATTTAACAAGTAAACAAACATGAAAAATGAAGCAAAAGATAAGATTTAGACTAAGTAAAGATGCAAATGACAAGTAAATGATTCGGAATATGATAATATATGATAAAGGCAGAAGCTTTAGATAGGATACTTGACTCGGGTGCTTCCAAGCTAAACTAATGGGTTAATGAATGATATTTATCAAGCGGTTTCATTTAACTTGAACTCAAAGTATGTTAATCTTCTCATGAAAGTATTAAACATCTAAACTGATCCTCTTTCATACCAAAATCTCTTTTGAGAAGCACGAATCAGTCAGCAATAAGATTCAGTTCAATATGTCATTTAAGAGAACTAAGTATCACTCTCGCGATGAAAGACTCTTAAACTCTTAACCGAGTGGTTCATACATTTCTACAAACACTTTTGATGCGAGATATGCCTCAGATCTGAACCTCAAGTGATGTGCTTGGATCCAGCTTAGAGATCTCGTCGGTTAAGGAATGAAACATGCAAGACTAGACACCTAAACCCATTAATCTATCTTGAAGGCACCCTAATCTACCTATCTAAAGCCGCTTAAACGACTACTCACTGATCATAACGAGCTCACTAAGTCCTTTGCAAGACGTGTAGCTAGTCATGATAAGGAGTTTGATGTGGATGATAAAAGAAAATAAAATAAGAACAAGATTCTGATGCAAAAACGAGATATCGGATTAGATTAATCAGGTTTCACAAAAGAGGCAAGTTCTTAAAGCTAAAAGATGATAAGAGATAAGATGATTCGGTTTTTTGGTCCTAAAATGTATTTATAGCAAAGGGAAAGTGTCGCGGGTCAGCCCGGAACAAACCGGGTACTGAGCCGTCCTCTCAAGATATGAGCCTTGACTTGAGCATTATCGAGGTAACGATATCGAGGCTTGAGAAAATACTTAGCGCGTATCGCAACTCGTTTAGGCTCGTATCGACCAACTTGCCTTCTGGAAGCAGTAACTTTCAACACACGACTCCAATTGCTTTGAGACCAGTTCCATAGTCAAAATGACTCAATAAGCTCGAACTTTGGTGAAGAAACCGTCGGAGCTTGGGAAGTGGAAGGCTTCCTGGATTTCACATCTTTGCACCGCATTGGAATCACCGGAAAATAAGCTTTTGGACCGTTGTGAACTCCGGAGACCGTATCTTTCAAACCATCGCTTTGAATTGAGCGATTCCAAGCGTTCCGGGAAAGTCTTTCACAGATCTCAAACTTTGATGAAGATCGGGCAAACTAGTTTGGACCGGAAGGGCTCCGTCCCTCGTGATCTTTGAAGTTCGCTGTTCGGTTCTCGGGTGCGCGCAATACTGGAGCATCCTCCGGAAGCCATATCTTTCTCCTCACTAGTCCGAATTGGATGATTTTAACTGTTCTGGGATCTTTGCTTGATTATCTCTAACTTTGATGAAGACCCCGCCAACTGATTCGGACTGGAAAGTTCCCCGGATTGCTGATCTTTGAAACGCGCGGGTAAGGATAAGTTTTAACCGAGAAAAGCTTCCCGCGGTAAGGAAAATTGCCGAGGGCTGTATACCGCGGTAAGCTTTTTAGCCGTAAAATCCTTCTCGCCTCGGCCTAAAATTTCACCCGAGGGAATTTTCACCCGATACTCGATTTTAACCGATTTTGGCCGTTCGGTAAGGATTTTGACCGAGGTTCCAGTCCAGCCGGTACGAGTTTTGACCGAGAAATTTCTCCAAGCGGTTTTCACCATTTTTGACCCTTTTCTTCACCGTTTTCTTTTCTGCTCCCCTTCTTGAGTTTCAAATGGCCTCCAAATCACCTGATAAAGACTTCAAAACATGCAAAACTCTTTGGGACCTAATGCAAGCCCTAAATCCTATTTTGATGCCTAAAGACTCAATTTACATGGGAAAAACACATGATGAGGACTCTAAAATGCAACTTAAATGATGCAAAATATAGACATATCAACTCCCCCACACTTGTCCTTTGCTTGTCCTCAAGCGAAAAGAACAAATGAGAGAGAGCAAGGTTGTAGTGCAAACGGAGCTCATATTTCCTTTTTAGAGAGAAGTGATCACAATGAGAACTCGGATTCATGCTCAAATATGCCATGCAAAGCTATACTCAGATATTTATCAACTAAAGCATGGAATCTCCACAAGTTCTCATTAAATTCAACTCCTTCACATTCATTAAGTTCGTAACCGGTGAATCAAATGATGCAATGTTCAAACAAGCTGGCTTGGCTAGGGAGAGGCTATGAGATTAAAATGATCGCATTAGTGTCCAAGCGGTGTAATGCAGCAAAGGGATCTCTCTATGAACGACCAAACTTTGGCAGAATGCTAAAGGTAAAAAGCAACCTACGCATACAAGGGCAAAACTCATCACACCCCACACTCCACTCAAAGTTTTCTCATTTGCTCACCCTCTCAAGATCCTCACTTTTCACATTGTTTTCTTTTCACTAGGGGACTTGCTTTTCACTTTTATCCTCGCGTCTTGGAGTTCACTTATTTACACAGCTCTCATCTTTCGCAGCTTCTAGCCTCTTTTCATTTCCTCTTTGAACACTTGAGCCGTTTGGCTTCTTTACTCTGCTTTAGAGGCTGAACTTTTCTTTTTAGTACACTAGAGCTCACTTTCTTTAATTCAACACTCCAAGACTCAATTCTTTTTCTTTCATTCCCCTAGCTATTTCCACTTTCTTTCCCACTCACCTCACCTTTTTCCACTCACCAACAAGTCTTTTCCCCCACACCTATTCCTCGCCAAAATTCTCGGTTCCTTGATGTTGGAACACAGCACTCAATGAGGCTTGCCCTTGTCTCTCTAAACCTAACACCTTCTGATAAGTTTGATCCAAGGTGGCCTTTCAATTCACACACAAACATTGGCTCGAAAGAAGGATGGGTTCAAGGCGAGGGAACTGATCCATGATGCGGATTCAGCTACTTGAGCTAAGGAAAGAGGGTGGTAAAAACAATGGTTCTAGCTCAAGTATGTATGTCGGTATCCACAAGCCTATTCAAGCAATGCATCAAAAGATATTTTCAATTCAAGTTCAGGGTTATCACTTAGTTAGAGTTGAGTGTAATTCAAACTTGCTTCAGATTCAAATCGTTTCAAGCTTTACAAGCACAGAATGAGTTTCACAAGCATATTTAGTTCAAGTTCTCAAGTGATTTACGCTCTAGGAAAAAATCTATCATTGCTCCTTGCACTGATGCAATCCTACATGATGCAACTAGACTCGATCTTAAAATGCGAGATGCAACTAGAATGATGCATTTTTGTGAAAATTTTCAGGTTTATCATATGCACTAAGCTAGATGAGACTCAAGAATGCAAAAGTCACATAAGAACAAAGAAAACAAGATCAGAAGACACAAAGCTCCTCCCCCACACTTAAATAACACAATCCCTTGTGTTAGAAAAGCGTGTGAGAGAAGTAAAAAGATAAACTAGACAAATGCAATATGGTATATACAAGATGCATATTTACAAGGGTTTGAAGTCTATACCTCAGTCGGAGAGGTCGGATCCCAAGTAGTACGAGGGATTTGACGTTGAGCAGGAGGGTGTGGACTGACGTGGTGGGCTGCTCTCCGAGGGTTCAGGTAAGAACGCCGTGGCAGGATCGATCAAGTCCTCTTTGCCTGGTGGAAACTCCGGGTTCCTCGCGTTCGAGCTTTCTCCAACTTCTTCTTGTGTAACCGGTGCTGTTGAGGTCGCTGAGTTCTTGTCCTGTGAGGATGGCCTGGTGAGTTGCTTGACCTTCTTCTCTAAGTGCCTTACACAGTCCACCAATGCATGAATGGTCTTGTCTTGCCATTTACACCACTTTTGGAGGGTGTTAACTCTCGAGTACAGCTTCTTGGTGTGGTATTCAGGCTCGCCCCACACGTATGGATCAAAATTGTATCGGTCAGCCCCTATTATTCTCTAAGTGTGTCTCTGTTACTCATTCTCACATCCGGCCGTGCCATTCTCGTTCTGAGGCTTGCTAGTTGCGGCCTTGGTGCACTTGCGCATTGGTGGGTCGAGAGATGGGTTGTACAACTGATCCTTGAGGACGTAGAAGGAGACGTTACACTGCTTATCAAGCATGGTGAGACCTCGGTTAGGCAGTAGAACTTGTGTTCCGTCTCTGTGCATCAGCGTGAAGTTGTAAACCCATCTGTTCCCTGACTTGCCTCCAAAGAAACCACTTTTACTTAAGTATTGCTCATCAATGAGATTCGGCTGTGACGGTGAATCAGGGAATACAAACCCTTGATCTCTCAAGATCTTAGTGACAATCCAACCGTTCTGAAGCCTCCTTGCTCCTTTCTTCTTTCGGTCACACCACACGTTGTGACGGTAAGTGAGCATTTGAATCGCAAAGAACGCGCCTAATGAGGGTACATGCACTGGCCCTTGGAACTCCTTCTTGTTCTTCATTTGAGTGATGAGCGGCTTCAGTCCAAGTCTCAACAGTTCAAGCTCGGCCGTATGAATAACCCCAGGGTTATAAGTCGAGAAGAATGTAGAGGCTAGGACTCGGTTTGTATATCTGATCGCGGGGTTTCTGATGCAACTTGTCTTGCTCTTGCCTCCCAAGTAAGGTCCAAAAGCAATCGTTTCCCACAGGGCAGCCAACTCTTCTTTTGGGTACACAAACTTGTCAAGTGAGCTTCCGTTTCTCTCAAAACCAAATATTTCATCAAGCTCCTTGAAACTGACCTTGTAGTGCACGCCATCCATATCAAACTCTATGTGGCCGAACCCTTTTCCATGTAGGCACTTGGGATCTCTCTTGGGGTATATGATAACCTCCAAAGTGGCAAGAAACTGTTGTGTGATCCCCTCATAAGCAACATCGCTCATCTCAAAGAACTCGGCCAAGCCCATGTTTTGAAAGATGAGGGTAACATCATCGAGTATCTCAAGCTTTCTCAACAAATCCATATCAGGAAACCGACATTGTGCCACTCTTATAGAGTTAAAATGGTCCAAATACTCCTCAGTAGTCCGAAAAATGCTCCTCCTCGGGCTCGGCCTTTGGTTCCTTCTTTGGCTTCTTTCGGCAGTCGGTTTCTTGAGGAAGTAGGGCTCTGAGCTCATCTGCATCGAATCCAGTAGCTGCCTGCTTCCCATTCCTTCTTGATTCAAGGGCCGGTGCTGGAGTGGGCTCGGCGTTCCTTGCTCATTTAACGGCTGGCTCGCCATCGGGTCTTGTCGAGGGTTTTTTGCTTGTTTCTCCATTACGTGCCAAGGCAACGGCTTTTCCTTTAGTACCCTTCCTCTGGACCTCGCTTTTGTTCATCTCATGAGCAGGAATGGTTCGTCCGCCGGTCATCTGCAAAGGAGATTCTCAAGGGAACCGTTAGATTCAAGTATATCGCTAAGCACATGTGTTTATAGATAACAAGAATAGAGTTTTTCTCTAACAAGACCGGTTTTGTAGCTTCTTCAAACATCAAAGAGATTAACAACAAGCTAGAACAACCGGTGAGAGACAAGATATCTAGACAGTTCAGCTAAATAGCTCAGTTCACCATTAAAGCCGATTCCAAGCGCATTTTCTCAAGAATTTTAAAAACTCAAGAACAATTGATTTTCAGTGCAAAGACCAGGTTTTCATGTGATGTCTATCCTGATAGAATTTTAAAATTGTTCCCAAAGGCCGAGATGTTCTAAAAGTATCGATTCCACATTTTACAAACGTTAAAGCTCGCAGAGAATGAAGGAAAAAGGTGAGTTCTTTAAGATGCAAATACCTTTGGGAATCCAAGATTCAAGCTTAGTGAGATGCTTATGCAGAATAGACAACACCCTAACGAGTCTAGAGCACTTGGAATCGCGTGCAATGAATGAGAAATGAGAGAGTTGTGTTCGCGAAATGCAGAGAAAAGAGTGAGGAAGGCAAACTCTGCGTTTTAGCTCGGTATGGAGGCTGGTATGGGCTGGAGCGCGCTTTCCAGCTGGCATTTGGACTGTTTTGGGACTGGTCCCCCCTTCTGCTCCAACTCCAGCCGTTGACCGCGCCAAAAATCTTCTTGACCGAGCGTTTAAATTCAAATTACCGCGCAAACCCTTCAAATTGATGCGGTATGGGAATGACGTGGGCCGTACGGTCTAAACTGATTTTTCTCGTGTTAACATGAGCGGCCACGACTTGTTCTACCACGAGGGCACCGAGCCGAGTGGTTTGAGCTCATGCTAACGAGTAAATCTCCGTGGCCTCCAAGTCTTTTCCATAGACCGCGCAAAGCCTCTTTTTCGATCTAAGTGTTCCAAGTGTTCTAGTTTTTGATCGTTCTTGAAACCGGACACCTCGGGACGCTCCACCACGGGGGTATCATACCGAGGTCACTTGTTTTAACAAAGAACACTTGGTGCTTGGGGGTTTTAACGGGCTGGCTTTGGTGTAAACTGGTCGCGGCCTCTAATCGAGGTTTTTAACCGTTTAAAATAAACATCGTTCCTCGGTATAATTATACCGAGATGTTTACACCATGAGCCTCCCCCACACTTAGTCATTTCCCACTTCATTTCTTGTACACGGCCATGATGAAAATAAGTCGAGGAGTTTAGCTGAGGTTCTTAAGCTTTCACTCGGTAAAAGGTGACCGCGGTATGATTATACCGAGGGTCGATACCGAGGCTATGAATACTCCCGGACTTAAGCTATCAGGGCGTGTCTTTTTCAAGGTTTTTTCTTTCTTTCAACCTCGAGGCTCTCTGTCTAACTCCTGAAACACTTAACAAACCCTTCAAAAAGCTTCAAATAAAAAGAAAAAGAAGATGAAAAACGAAATATGTACAAGGATAAGCTTGGGGTGTCTCCCAAGAGCACTTTGTTTAACGTCTCTAAGTTTGACTTTTCATACCCTTTTCAGGCTGTTTCCGGTTCAAGAAGAGGAACTAAGGTAGCTCCCTCTCTTATTTCTGATGCCAAGTAATGTTTTACCCTCTGACCGTTTACCACAAAGCCTTGTCCATCTTTTCCTTTTAGAACGACGGCTCCATAGGGTCTTACTTCAAGGATTGTGAAAGGACCGGACCACCTAGACCTCAGCTTCCCAGGGAATAGCTTAAGTCTTGAGTTAAACAACAGAACTTGGTCCCCTTCTTTGAACTCTCTCTTGTGTATCTTCTTGTCATGGAGCGCCTTGGTCCTTTCCTTGTAAATCTTAGAGCTCTCAAAAGCGTCTAAGCGGATCTCCTTAAGCTCGTGAAGCTGTAAAACTCTCTTTTCCTGAGCTGTCTTGATATCGAAGTTCAGAAGTTTCACTGCCCACAAAGCTTTGTACTCCAACTCAACCGGTAGATGGCAGCTTTTCCCATAGAGCAAGTTAAACGGTGAAGTTCCAATGGGGGTCTTGTACGCGGTTCTGTAAGCCCACAAAGCATCATCAAGTTTCTTGGTCCAATCCTTCCTAGATGAACTCACGGTTCTCTCCATGCTTTGATCTGACGGTTTGAGACCTCCACTTGGCCGCTGGTTTGCGGATGATAAGGGCTGGCCACCTTGTGCTTTACTCCATGCTTCTTCAAAAGATGCAAATGACAAGTAAATGATTCGGAATATGATAATATATGATAAAGGCAGAAGCTTTAGATAGGATACTTGACTCGGGTGCTTCCAAGCTAAACTAATGGGTTAATGAATGATATTTATCAAGCGGTTTCATTTAACTTGAACTCAAAGTATGTTAATCTTCTCATGAAAGTATTAAACATCTAAACTGATCCTCTTTCATACCAAAATCTCTTTTGAGAAGCACGAATCAGTCAGCAATAAGATTCAGTTCAATATGTCATTTAAGAGAACTAAGTATCACTCTCGCGATGAAAGACTCTTAAACCCTTAACCGAGTGGTTCATACATTTCTACAAACACTTTTGATGCGAGATATGCCTCAGATCTGAACCTCAAGTGATGTGCTTGGATCCAGCTTAGAGATCTCGTCGGTTAAGGAATGAAACATGCAAGACTAGACACCTAAACCCATTAATCTATCTTGAAGGCACCCTAATCTACCTATCTAAAGCCGCTTAAACGACTACTCACTGATCATAACGAGCTCACTAAGTCCTTTGCAAGACGTGTAGCTAGTCATGATAAGGAGTTTGATGTGGATGATAAAAGAAAATAAAGTAAGAACAAGATTCTGATGCAAAAACGAGATATCGGATTAGATTAATCAGGTTTCACAAAAGAGGCAAGTTCTTAAAGCTAAAAGATGATAAGAGATAAGATGATTCAGTTTTTTGGTCCTAAAATGTATTTATAGCAAAGGGAAAGTGTCGCGGGTCAGCCCGGAACAAACCGGGTACTGAGCCGTCTTCTTGGGTATGTGGGTGAGTGCCACGGTGTATCGGAGAGTGAAGCCGAGGCCTTGATGTCGAGGGGTGCACGTGAGCAAAGATCGAGATGGAGATCTCGTGAAGAACACGTAAGAACATGCATGAACCCTAGTCTTTGATCCATCTTCACGTGTGTGTTCTTGAGCCGTCTTGTTCTTGATTCTTGAGTTGTGACAAGGGACCTCGCCATGAAATGTCGCGGGACTTGGTAGTCGAGGGGTTCAGGAGATCAGAGTTCGGCATGCACGTCGAGGCCATTACACCGAGGTGCACGTTCAACACTTAGTCGTTTCCAGCTTCATTTCTTACGTGTGCATGCCTTGATCCCAACATGCCGAGGTGTTAGCAGGAGGTTTCGCCTACAATACTCTCAAGATATGAGCCTTGACTTGAGCATTATCGAGGTAACGATGTCGAGGCTTGAGAAAATACTTAGCGCGTATCGCAACTCGTTTAGGCTCGTATCGACCAACTTGCCTTCCGGAAGCAGTAACTTTCAACACACGACTCCAATTGCTTTGAGACCAGTTCCATAGTCAAAATGACTCAATAAGCTCGAACTTTGGTGAAGAAACCGTCGGAGCTTGGGAAGTGGAAGGCTTCCTGGATTTCACATCTTTGCACCGCTTTGGAATCACCGGAAAATAAGCTTTTGGACCGTTGTGAACTCCGGAGACCGTATCTTTCAAACCATCGCTTTGAATTGAGCGATTCCAAGCGTTCCGGGAAAGTCTTTCACAGATCTCAAACTTTGATGAAGATCGGGCAAACTAGTTCGGACCGGAAGGGCTCCGTCCCTCGTGATCTTTGAAGTTCGCTGTTCGGTTCTCGGGTGCGCGCAATACTGGAGCATCCTCCGGAAGCCATATCTTTCTCCTCACTAGTCCGAATTGGATGATTTTAACTGTTCTGGGATCTTTGCTTGATTATCTCTAACTTTGATGAAGACCCCGCCAACTGATTCGGACTGGAAAGTTCCCCGGATTGCTGATCTTTGAAACGCGCGGGTAAGGATAAGTTTTAACCGAGAAAAGCTTCCCGCGGTAAGGAAAATTGCCGAGGGCTGTATACCGCGGTAAGCTTTTTAGCCGTAAAATCCTTCTCGCCTCGGCCTAAAATTTCACCCGTGGGAATTTTCACCCGATACTCGATTTTAACCGATTTTGGCCGTTCGGTAAGGATTTTGACCGAGGTTCCAGTCCAGCCGGTACGAGTTTTGACCGAGAAATTTCTCCAAGCGGTTTTCACCATTTTTGACCCTTTTCTTCACCGTTTTCTTTTCTGCTCCCCTTCTTGAGTTTCAAATGGCCTCCAAATCACCTGATAAAGACTTCAAAACATGCAAAACTCTTTGGGACCTAATGCAAGCCCTAAATCCTATTTTGATGCCTAAAGACTCAATTTACATGGGAAAAACACATGATGAGGACTCTAAAATGCAACTTAAATGATGCAAAATATAGACATATCAACTCCCCCACACTTGTCCTTTGCTTGTCCTCAAGCGAAAAGAACAAATGAGAGAGAGCAAGGTTGTAGTGCAAACGGAGCTCATATTTCCTTTTTAGAGAGAAGTGATCACAATGAGAACTCGGATTCATGCTCAAATATGCCATGCAAAGCTATACTCAGATATTTATCAACTAAAGCACGGAATCTCCACAAGTCCTCATTAAATTCAACTCCTTCACATTCATTAAGTTCGTAACCGGTGAATCAAATGATGCAATGTTCAAACAAGCTGGCTTGGCTAGGGAGAGGCTATGAGATTAAAATGATCGCATTAGTGTCCAAGCGGGTGTAATGCAGCAAAGGGATCTCTCTATGAACGACCAAACTTTGGCAGAATGCTAAAGGTAAAAAGCAACCTACGCATACAAGGGCAAAACTCATCACACCCCACACTCCACTCAAAGTTTTCTCATTTGCTCACCCTCTCAAGATCCTCACTTTTCACATTGTTTTCTTTTCACTCGGGGACTTGCTTTTCACTTTTATCCTCGCGTCTTGGAGTTCACTTATTTACACAGCTCTCATCTTTCGCAGCTTCTAGCCTCTTTTCATTTCCTCTTTGAACACTTGAGCCGTTTGGCTTCTTTACTCTGCTTTAGAGGCTGAACTTTTCTTTTTAGTACACTAGAGCTCACTTTCTTCAATTCAACACTCCAAGACTCAATTCTTTTTCTTTCATTCCCCTAGCTATTTCCACTTTCTTTCCCACTCACCTCACCTTTTTCCACTCACCAACAAGTCTTTTCCCCCACACCTATTCCTCGCCAAAATTCTCGGTTCCTTGATGTTGGAACACAGCACTCAATGAGGCTTGCCCTTGTCGCTCTAAACCTAACACCTTCTGATAAGTTTGATCCAAGGTGGCCTTTCAATTCACAGACAAACATTGGCTTGAAAGAAGGATGGGTTCAAGGTGAGGGAACTGATCCATGATGCGGATTCAGCTACTTGAGCTAAGGAAAGAGGGTGGTAAAAACAATGGTTCTAGCTCAAGTATGTATGTCGGTATCCACAAGCCTATTCAAGCAATGCATCGAAAGATATTTTCAATTCAAGTTCAGGGTTATCACTTAGTTAGAGTTGAGTGTAATTCAAACTTGCTTCAGATTCGAATCGTTTCAAGCTTTACAAGCACAGAATGAGTTTCACAAGAATATTTAGTTCAAGTTCTCAAGTGATTTACTCTATAGGAAAAAATCTATCATTGCTCCTTGCACTGATGCAATCCTACATGATGCAACTAGACTCGATCTTAAAATGCGAGATGCAACTAGAATGATGCATTTTTGTGAAAATTTTCAGGTTTATCATATGCACTAAGCTAGATGAGACTCAAGAATGCAAAAGTCACATAAGAACAAAGAAAACAAGATCAGAAGACACAAAGCTCCTCCCCCACACTTAAATAACACAATCCCTTGTGTTAGAAAAGCGTGTGAGAGAAGTAAAAAGATAAACTAGACAAATGCAATATGGTATATACAAGATGCATATTTACAAGGGTTTGAAGTCTATACCTCAGTCGGAGAGGTCGGATCCCAAGTAGTACGAGGGATTTGACGTTGAGCAGGAGGGTGTGGACTGACGTGGTGGGCTGCTCTCCGAGGGTTCAGGTAAGAACGCCGTGGCAGGATCGATCAAGTCCTCTTTGCCTGGTGGAAACTCCGGGTTCCTCGCGTTCGAGCTTTCTCCAACTTCTTCTTGTGTAACCGGTGCTGTTGAGGTCGCTGAGTTCTTGTCCTGTGAGGATGGCCTGGTGAGTTGCTTGACCTTCTTCTCTAAGTGCCTTACACAGTCCACCAATGCATGAATGGTCTTGTCTTGCCATTTACACCACTTTTGGAGGGTGTTAACTCTCGAGTACAGCTTCTTGGTGTGGTATTCAGGCTCGCCCCACACGTATGGATCAAAATTGTATCGGTCAGCCCCTATTATTCTCTAAGTGTGTCTCTGTTACTCATTCTCACATCCGGCCGTGCCATTCTCGTTCTGAGGCTTGCTAGTTGCGGCCTTGGTGCACTTGCGCATTGGTGGGTCGAGAGATGGGTTGTACAACTGATCCTTGAGGACGTAGAAGGAGACGTTACACTGCTTATCAAGCATGGTGAGACCTCGGTTAGGCAGTAGAACTTGTGTTCCGTCTCTGTGCATCAGCGTGAAGTTGTAAACCCATCTGTTCCCTGACTTGCCTCCAAAGAAACCACTTTTACTTAAGTATTGCTCATCAATGAGATTCGGCTTTGACGGTGAATCAGGGAATACAAACCCTTGAGCTCTCAAGATCTTAGTGACAATCCAACCGTTCTGAAGCCTCCTTGCTCCTTTCTTCTTTCAGTCACACCACACGTTGTGACGGTAAGTGAGCATTTGAATCGCAAAGAACGCGCCTAATGAGGGTCCATGCACTGGCCCTTGGAACTCCTTCTTGTTCTTCATTTGAGTGATGAGCGGCTTCAGTCCAAGTCTCAACAGTTCAAGCTCGGCCGTATGAATAACCCCAGGGTTATAAGTCGAGAAGAATGTAGAGGCTAGGACTCGGTTTGTATATCTGATCGCGGGGTTTCTGATGCAACTTGTCTTGCTCTTGCCTCCCAAGTAAGGTCCAAAAGCAATCGTTTCCCACAGGGCAGCCAACTCTTCTTTTGGGTACACAAACTTGTCAAGTGAGCTTCCGTTTCTCTCAAAACCAAATATTTCATCAAGCTCCTTGAAACTGACCTTGTAGTGCACGCCATCCATATCAAACTCTATGTGGCCGAACCCTTTTCCATGTAGGCACTTGGGATCTCTCTTGGGGTATATGATAACCTCCAAAGTGGCAAGAAACTGTTGTGTGATCCCCTCATAAGCAACATCGCTCATCTCAAAGAACTCGGCCAAGCCCATGTTTTGAAAGATGAGGGTAACATCATCGAGTATCTCAAGCTTTCTCAACAAATCCATATCAGGAAACCGACATTGTGCCACTCTTATAGAGTTAAAATGGTCCAAATACTCCTCAGTAGTCCGAAAAATGCTCCTCCTCGGGCTCGGCCTTTGGTTCCTTCTTTGGCTTCTTTCGGCAGTCGGTTTCTTGAGGAAGTAGGGCTCTGAGCTCATCTGCATCGAATCCAGTAGCTGCCTGCTTCCCATTCCTTCTTGATTCAAGGGCCGGTGCTGGAGTGGGCTCGGCGTTCCTTGCTCATTTAACGGCTGGCTCGCCATCGGGTCTTGTCGAGGGTTTTTTGCTTGTTTCTCCATTACGTGCCAAGGCAACGGCTTTTCCTTTAGTACCCTTCCTCTGGACCTCGCTTTTGTTCATCTCATGAGCAGGAATGGTTCGTCCGCCGGTCATCTGCAAAGGAGATTCTCAAGGGAACCGTTAGATTCAAGTATATCGCTAAGCACATGTGTTTAAAGATAACAAGAATAGAGTTTTTCTCTAACAAGACCGGTTTTGTAGCTTCTTCAAACATCAAAGAGATTAACAACAAGCTAGAACAACCGGTGAGAGACAAGATATCTAGACAGTTCAGCTAAATAGCTCAGTTCACCATTAAAGCCGATTCCAAGCGCATTTTCTCAAGAATTTTAAAAACTCAAGAACAATTGATTTTCAGTGCAAAGACCAGTTTTTCATGTGATGTCTATCCTGATAGAATTTTAAAATTGTTCCCAAAGGCCGAGATGTTCTAAAAGTATCGATTCCACATTTTACAAACGTTAAAGCTCGCAGAGAATGAAGGAAAAAGGAGAGTTCTTTAAGATGCAAATACCTTTGGGAATCCAAGATTCAAGCTTAGTGAGATGCTTATGCAGAATAGACAACACCCTAACGAGTCTAGAGCACTTGGAATCGCGTGCAATGAATGAGAAATGAGAGAGTTGTGTTCGCGAAATGCAGAGAAAAGAGTGAGGAAGGCAAACTCTGCGTTTTAGCTCGGTATGGAGGCTGGTATGGGCTGGAGCGCGCTTTCCAGCTGGCATTTGGACTGTTTTGGGACTGGTCCCCCCTTCTGCTCCAACTCCAGCCGTTGACCGCGCCAAAAATCTTCTTGACCGAGCGTTTAAATTCAAATTACCGCGCAAACCCTTCAAATTGACGCGGAATGGGAATGACGTGGGCCGTACGGTCTAAACTGATTTTTCTCGTGTTAACATGAGCGGCCTCGACTTGTTCTACCACGAGGGCACCGAGCCGAGTGGTTTGAGCTCATGCTAACGAGTAAATCTCCGTGGCCTCCAAGTCTTTTCCATAGACCGCGCAAAGCCTCTTTTTCGATCTAAGTGTTCCAAGTGTTCTAGTTTTTGATCGTTCTTGAAACCGGACACCTCGGGACGCTCCACCACGGGGGTATCATACCGAGGTCACTTGTTTTAACAAAGAACACTTGGTGCTTGGGGGTTTTAACGGGCTGGCTTTGGTGTAAACTGGTCGCGGCCTCTAATCGAGGTTTTTAACCGTTTAAAATAAACATCGTTCCTCGGTATAATTATACCGAGATGTTTACACCATGAGCCTCCCCCACACTTAGTCATTTCCCACTTCATTTCTTGTACACGGCCATGATGAAAATAAGTCGAGGAGTTTAGCTGAGGTTCTTAAGCTTTCACTCGGTAAAAGGTGACCGCGGTATGATTATACCGAGGGTCGATACCGAGGCTATGAATACTCCCGGACTTAAGCTATCAGGGCGTGTCTTTTTCAAGCTTTTTTCTTTCTTTCAACCTCGAGGCTCTCTGTCTAACTCCTGAAACACTTAACAAACCCTTCAAAAAGCTTCAAATAAAAAGAAAAAGAAGATGAAAAACGAAATATGTACAAGGATAAGCTTGGGGTGTCTCCCAAGAGCACTTTGTTTAACGTCTCTAAGTTTGACTTTTCATACCCTTTTCAGGCTGTTTCCGGTTCAAGAAGAGGAACTAAGGTAGCTCCCTCTCTTGTTTCTGATGCCAAGTAATGTTTTACCCTCTGACCGTTTACCACAAAGCCTTGTCCATCTTTTCCTTTTAGAACGACGGCTCCATAGGGTCTTACTTCTAGGATTGCGAACGGACCGGACCACCTAGACCTCAGCTTCCCAGGGAATAGCTTAAGTCTTGAGTTAAACAACAGAACTTGGTCCCCTTCTTTGAACTCTCTCTTGTGTATCTTCTTGTCATGGAGCGCCTTGGTCCTTTCCTTGTAAATCTTAGAGCTCTCAAAAGCGTCTAAGCGGATCTCCTTAAGCTCGTGAAGCTGTAAAACTCTCTTTTCCTGAGCTGTCTTGATATCAAAGTTCAGAAGTTTCACTGCCCACAAAGCTTTGTACTCCAACTCAACCAGTAGATGGCAGCTTTTCCCATAGAGCAAGTTAAACGGTGAAGTTCCAATGGGGGTCTTGTACGCGTTTCTGTAAGTCCACAAAGCATCATCAAGTTTCTTGCTCCAATCCTTCCTAGATGAACTCATAGTTCTCTCCAAGATGGCTTTGATCTGACGGTTTGAGACCTCCACTTGGCCGCTGGTTTGCGGATGATAAGGGCTGGCCACCTTGTGCTTTACTCCGTGCTTCTTCAAAAGACTCTCAAGAGTCTTGTTGATGAAATGGCTTCCCCAATCACTGCTTACTACTCTTGGAACTCCGAATGTGGGAAAATGATGCTCTTAAAGAGCTTTACCACCACTTTTGAATCGTTGGTCGGAGATGCGACCGCTTCAACCCATTTGCTTACATAGTCCACCGCAATGAGTATATACTGGTTCCCATACGAGCTTACAAAGGGGCCCATGAAGTCAATTCCCCAACAGTCGAAGACTTCTACTTCAAAGATCGGGTTCTGAGGCATTTCATTCCTCTTGGATATGTTACCGTGCCTTTGACAAGCTTCACACCTCGAGACTACATCTTGAGCGTCCTTGAACATAGTCGGCCACCAGAAACCACTTTGTAAAACCTTGGCAACCGTCTTGAATGCACCTAAGTGAACACCATACGATGAACCGTGGCATTCTTGTAGCACCGGATAGATCTCTTCTTCGGCCAAGCATCTTCTATAGAGATAGTCCTTGTTAAGCACGTAAAGATACGGCTCATCCCAATGATACCTCATCACATCTCTAAAGAACTTTTTCCTCTGATAAGTGTCAAGATCAGGTGGCTCTAAACCGCAAGACAAATAGTTCACTAGATCTGCGAACCATGGGAGGCTTCTTTCCTTGATCGTGTTGGCTTCCTCCACTTCTAAGTAAGAACGGACCAGCATGAGATGTTCCTCGGGTAAAGCATCATCTATGGGGACCTGTTCTTCAATCCTCAGCCTTGAGAGATGGTCTGCGGCCCCGTTCTCGATGCCCTTTTTATCAAGTATTTCCATATCAAATTCTTGGAGCAACAAAACCCATCTTAGAAGCCTCGGCTTAGCGTCCTTCTTAGACATCAGATACCTCAAAGCCGCGTTATCTGTATAGACTGTGACCTTTGATCCCACTAGATAACTCCTGAATTTATCAAATGCAAATACAATGGCAAGCATTTCCTTCTCGGTGGTGGCATATTTTTCTTGAGCCGAGTCCAAGGTGCGGCTTGCGTAGTAGATCACATGGAGCTTCTTATCTTTCTTCTGCCCCAAGACAGCTCCCACGGCATAATCAGATGCATCAGTCATCACTTCGAATGGTAAAGACCAATCGGGAGCTTGTACTATCGGTGCACTGATCAAAGCTTCCTTGATTCTCTTAAACGTTTCTTCACATTCATCATCAAAGATAAACTCCACTTCTTTACACAATAGCCTCGTCAAGGGTCTAGCTATCTTGGAGAAATATTTAATAAACCGCCTATAGAACCCTAAGTGGCCAAGGAAGCTTCTTATTCCTTTTACCGAGTTCGGAGCTTGTAGGTTCACCATCACCTCGATCTTAGCCTTGTCTACCTCAATGCCCTTCTCTGATACCTTGTGTCCCAAGACAATGCCTTCTTGGACCATGAAATGGCATTTCTCTCAGTTCAAGACAAGCTTATGCTCCTCACATCGCTTTAGAACCTGAGATAGATTAGCAAGACAATCGGAGAAAGAGGAGCCATATACGGAGAAATCATCCATAAACACCTCCACTTTCCTTCAATTAGATCTGAGAAAATGTGCATCATACATCTTTGAAAAGTGGCCGGTGCATTACATAAACCGAAAGGCATTCTCCGATAAGCATAAGTGCCATAAGGGCAAGTGAATGTCGTTTTCTCTTGATCTCGGGGGTCTATAGGTATTTGAAAGAACCCCGAGTACCCATCAAGAAAACAAAAATAAGGATGGTTAGCTAGCCTTTCAAGCATTTGATCAATGAATGGTAAAGGAAAATGATCTTTTCTAGAAGCAGAATTCAATTTCCTATAGTCAATGCACATGCGATGGCCGGTTATAGTTCTTTGGGCTATGAGTTCATCCTTATCGTTTTTCACCACCGTGATCCCACCTTTCTTGGGCACAACGTGTACAGGAGATACCCACCGAGAGTCAGAGATTGGGTAAATTATCCTTGCCTCAAGGAGCTTTAGTATCTCCTTCTTAACCACCTCTTTGAGGTTCGGGTTAAGGCGACGTTGGTGCTCAATAGAGGACATGGCTTGGTCCTCTAGGTGGATCCTGTGGGTGCAGAAGTCAGGAGAGATCCCTCTAATATCAGCCAAAGAATACCCTATGGCTCTCCTGAACTTTCTTATTTCACTAAGCAATGCACGCTCTTCATGTTCAAGCAAGCTAACGTTAATGATCACAGGAAAGGTAGAGTTTAGACCCTAGAAAGCATACCTGAGCCCTGTTGGTAGAGGTTTGAGCTCAACAGGGGGTGCATCAGCCTCATTCCAATCGGCATCAAAGCTGCATTGGCCTGGAACAGCTTCCTCGGACTTTTCTTTGTTCTCGCGCGGTTTACCATCGGCCTCGGCACAAGTTGTCACGGCCATGATATCCCAAGGCGTCTCCTCTATACCCTTGGACCCCTCGCTGTCTCAAATGTCGAGGCAACTCTTCTTGAGCTCTAGAAACCTCGCCTCAGCTCCAAGTTCCTTCGTTTGGTCCAAAAGACGCTTGTATACCTCGCTTTCTTCGCTCAAGTAGCCGTGCTCGCTTTGTTCCCGTGTTAAGACCACTTGTAACGGATCTTCTGAGTTCAATTCCTCTAGGAGCTCATCAGCTAGCTCCTCCATAACCTCCACATAGAAAAACTGACCTCCAATGGGCGGTTTCTTCATCATATCCTTCACATTGAACTTCATAGTCTCGGAACCGATATGTAGTTCAATCATACCCCCTCTTACATCGATTATGGCTCCTGCGGTCGCTAAGAACGGTCGGCCCAAGATAATGGGGTTTAGTGGTTCCTCGTCTATCTCAAGAACTATGAAGTCCGTGGGGATTTCTATTTCACCAATTCTCAAAGGTAAATCCTCAAGCAAATCCACCGGTAATCTAACTGATCTATCAGCTAATACAAGAGAGATCTTGGCCGGCTTGTAGCTTTTGAATCCCAGTCTCTTGGCCACCGTGTACGGCATTAAGCTCACAGAAGCTCTTAGATCGCATAAGCAGTTTGAGAACTTCAAGTGCCTTAAGGCACATGGTAAAGTAAAGCTGCCCAGATCGGATAGGTTTCTTGGTATAGATCTTCTTTGTATTATAGCGCTGCACTCATGGCTCAATATTACCATACCCTGGAGCTCCTTTGTCTTGTTGAGAATCGCATCCTTTAGAAACTTTCAAGCTGTGGTATATCTAAGAAAGCGTCTATGATGGGTAAGGTAAGTTGCGTGTTCTCCAAGTGTTTCTCAAAGACCACCTTGGCTTTGTCTAAGATTTTCTTTTTGAAACGCCCTGGGAATGGTATCTTGGGCTGGTAGGGTGGTGGTGGAACATATGGCTTTTCAAGCTCAGGTATCTTTTCCACCTTGTTACCTTTGTCTTTAACCAGTTCCATGTTCAAAACTTCATCGTTATGCGCATCATCTGAGGCTGCCTCCCCCTCTAATTGCTCATTGGCCTCTATGAGCTTTGTCTTAGGCGTTGGAGCTTGCATGTAGTTCTTTGCCACTCCTCAATGTGATGGCGTTCACATACTCCTTGGGGTTTGGCTCCGGCTTACCTGGTAAAGCCGGGCCTCTTTATGATGTAGAGGCTTGGTTTTGCTTAAGCTCTCTGATATCTTGCTGCATTGTTGCGTGCTGGTTCTCAACCCTCTGTTGACCCTGTAACAGTTGCTGTAAAATCCCACAGACATCGGTTCCCATCTGATTCTGACCCGTTCCCTGAATCTGTTGCTGATTACCCATCGGCTGCGGATTGAAACCTGGTGGAAACTTGTGTTGCGGCGGTGGGCTGTTGAAGTTGTTACCCTGAGCCGCTTTATTCTGCTGAGTGTAGCCTTGCTGTTGCCCACTGAATTGTTGCTTGGGCTGAAAGTTATTCTGAAAAGGAGCTTTTTGAGTATAGCTTTGTTGTTGTTGTTGAGCAGGGTTCACTTGGTCTTGAGGGTTAGCTACATTTGGGTTTCTGTAAGAGAGGTTTGGGTTATTGCTGTAGTTGTTAAACCGCTGATACCTCTGCTGATTCCCTATGTAATTCAGTTCCTCCTGAGTTAGACGATCTTCATTAACATTGTCAAAACCTGGCCCTTGCTCATCAAACTCGCCTACGAAGTGCATTGGCTTTTGAGTTGCCATTAAAACTTTGTCAAGCTTGCTCTTAAGCTCTCTTATATCTTTCTTCATTCGCTGTTCATCACTAGATCCCTCTGAACGGTTTGCTCTATCAAAGTCTTCTCCATAAGTGTCATTAGACATGGCTAGGTTCTCTACTAGTTCCATTGCCGCATTGATCTCTTTCCCAAGAAAATTTCCATTTGAAGCTGTATCTAGTTGGTTTCTGATCTTGGGGAGTGCACCTCGGTATAAAGTACTCAAGAGGGATGCCTCTGAGAAGCCGTGGTGTGGGCATTGGTTTGTATAGCTTCGAAACAGTTCCAGAGTAACACGAGAAAATATGGCTTGGTCCGTACAGCCCACGTCATCCCCATACCGCGTCCATTTGAAGGGTTGCGCGGCATTTTGAATTTAAACACTCGGTCAACGTAGTTTTTGGCGCAGTCAACGGCTGGAGCTGGAGCAGAAGGGGGGACCAGTCCCACAACAGTCCAAATGCCAGCTGGAAAGCGCGCTCCAGCCCATACCGACCTCCATACTTGGCCAAAACGCAGAGTTTGCCCTCTAGACTCTTTTCTCTGCATTTCACAAACACAACTCACTCATTTCTCGTTCGTTTTGCGTGATTCCAAGCGTTCTAGACTCGTTAGGGTGTTGTCTACTCTGCATAAGCATCTCGTTCATCTTAAATCTTGCATTCCCAAAGGTATTTGCATCTTAAAGAACTCATCTTTTTCCTTCATTCTTTGCGAGCTTAAATGTTTGTAAAATGTGGAATCGATTCTTTTAGAATATATTGGCCTTTGGGAACAATTTTGTAAATTCCACCAGGGTAGACAACACACGAAAAACCGGTCTTTGCATTTAAAATCACTTATTCTTGAGTTTTTAAAATTCTTGAGAAAATGCGCTTGGAATCGGTCTTAATGATGATTTGTGTGTTTGAGCTGAAATGTGTAGATAACTTCTCTCTAATCGGTTGTTCTGGCTTGTTCTTACTTCCCTTGATGTTTGAAAAAGCTATGAATATCAGTTCTGCTAGAGAAAAAGTTTTGTACTTGCCAATCTTGAGATACATGTGCTTAACGATATACTTGGCTCTGACGATTCCTTTGAGAATCTCCCTTGCAGATGACCGGAGACCGAACCGTTCCTACCCACGAGACAAACAGAAGTGCGGGCCAAAAGAGAGTTTTGAAGGGTAAAGCCGTTGCCGTGCCACGTAGTGGAGAGACCAGCAAGAAACCCTCGATGCGACCCGATGACGAGCCAACCCCCAAACGAGCAAGAAATACTGAGCTCACTCTGGCACCAGCTCTCGAGTCAAAGAGGAACGGGAAGAAGGCAGCTGTGGAATCTGATGACGACGAGCCCGGAGCCTTAGTCCCTTATGTAGACAACGGTGACAAAAAGTCCAAGAAAGAACCAAAGGCCGAGCCCGAGGATGAGCACTTCCCAACCACTGAGGAATACTTGGACCACTTTAACTCAATCAGAGTGGCTCAAGGTCGATTCCCTGACTTGGAGTTGCTGAAGAAACTCGAGATACTTGATGACGTGACCCTCATTTTTGAGAGTATGGGCTTGGCAGAGTTCTTTGAGATGAGCGATGTTGCCTATGAAGGGATTACACAGCAGTTTCTTGCAACCTTGGAGGTCATCATCTACCCCAAGAGAGATCCAAAGCGTTTACATGGCAAAGGATTCGACCACATTGAGTTTGACATGGATAGCGTGCACTACAAAGTCAGTTTCAAGGAGCTTGATGAAATCTTTGGGTTTGAAAGGAATGGAAGCTCGCTTGACAAGTTTGTGTACCCTCGTGATGAGTTGGCCGCATTGTGGGAAACGATATCTTTTGGACCCTACCTCAGAGGCAAGAGCAAGACAAGCTGCATAAGGAACCCTGCGATCAGATACACAAACCGCGTCCTAGCATCAACTTTCTTCTCGACCTTTAACCCTGGTGTTATTCACACGGCCGAGCTTGAACTATTGGGACTCGGACTGAAGCCGTTCATCACTCAAATGAAGAACAAGAAAGAGTTCCGAGGGCCGCTGCATGTACCATCATTGGGTGCATTCTTTGCCATTCAAATGCTCACTTATCGGCACAATGTATGGTGCGACCGCAAGAAGTGAGGAGCAAGAAGACTTCAGAACGGTTGGATAGTCACCAAGATCCTGAGGGCTCAAGGGTTTATATTCCCTGATTCACCAAAGAAGCCGAATCTCATTGATGAGTTATACCTAAGCAAAAGTGGTTTCTTCGGAGGCAAGTCAGGGGATAAATGGGTTTACAACTTCACCCTACTGCATAGAGACGGCACGCAGGTTTTACTGCCTAACCGAAGCCTCACCATGCTCCACAAGCAGTGTAACGTCTCGTTCTACGTTCTCAAAGACCAGTTGTATACCCAGCTTTCGACCCACCAACACGCAAATGCACCAAGGCAGCACCTAGCAAACCCGAGAACACTAGTGGCCCGAAAGATTGTGATAACGGGGAGCAGAGACAATATGAGAGAAGGATCGGAGCAGGCCGCTATCACTTCAATCCGCAGGTGTGGGGTGAGCCTGAATACCACACCAAGAAGCTGTATTCACGAGTGAACACCCTCCAAAAGTGGTGTAAGTGGCAAGACAAAACCATCCACGCATTGGTGGATTGTGTGAGGTATTTGAAGAAGAAGGTAAAGCAGCTCACGAGGCCATCCTCGCTGGATAAGAACTCAGCGACCTCAACCGCACCGATTACAGAAGAAGGAGTTGGAGAAAGCTCAAACGCGAGGAACCCGGAGTTTCCACCAGGCAAAGAAGACTGGATCGATCCAGCCACGGCTTTCCTGCCTGAACCCTCAGAAAGCAGCCCACCACGTCAGCCCACTCCATCCTGCTCAACATCCAATCCCTCGCATTACTTGGGATCCGACCTCTCCGACTAAGGTATCGACTTCAAACCTTGTACATATGCATCTTGTATATATCATCTTGCATTCGTTCAGTTTGTATTTTCTCTTCTCTCACACGCTTTTATAACACAAGGGACTGTGTTATCTAAGTGTGGGGGGAGGAGCTTTGTGTTTTCTGATCTTGTTTTCTTTGTTCTTATTTGACTTTTGCATTCTTGAGTCTCATTTAGCTTAATACATGTGATAAATTACATCATTCTAGCTGCATCTACCATTTTAAGATCGAGTCTAGATGCATCATGTAGGATTGCATCAGTGCAAGGAGCAATGATAGATTTTTTCCTAGAGAGTAAATCACTTGAGAACTTGAACTAAATATGCTTGTGAAACTCATTCTGTGCTTGTAAAGCTTGAAACGATTTGAATCTGAGAAACAAGTTTGAATTACACTCAACTCTAGCTAAATGATAACCTTGAACTTGAAATGTAAATATCTTTTGATGCATTGCTTGAATAGGCTTGTGGATACCGATATACATACTTGAGCTAGAATCGTTGTTTTTACCACCCTCCTTCCTTAGCTCAAGTAGCTGAATCCGCATCATGGATCAGTTCCCTCACCTTGAACCCATCTTTCTTTCGAGCCAATGTTTGCGTGTGAATTGTAAGGCCACCTTGGACTGAACTTGGCAGAAAGTGTTAGGTTTAGAGCGACAAGGGCATGGCTCATTGAGTGATATGTTCCAACATCAAGGAACCAAGAGTATTGGTGAGAAATAAGTGTGGGGGAAAAGACTTGTTGGTGAGTGGAAAAAGGTGAGCTGAGTGGAAAAGAGAGAGTGGAGATAGCTAGGGGAATGAATGAAAATGAATCAAGTCTTGGTTGTGAAAAGATAAGCTCTGAAATGAAAAGAAGCCAAAGGCTCAAGTGTTCTGAAATAAAAATGAAAGAGGCTATACGCTATGAAAGAAAAGAGCTGTGTGAATAAGCAAAAACCAAGGCTTGAAAATAAAAGAAAAAGGCGAATCCCCTAGTGAAAAGAAAATGATTATGAAGAGTGAGGATTCTGAGAGTGTGAGCAAGTGAGAAACGCTTTGAGTGGAGTGTGGGGTGTGATGAGTCTTGCCCTTGTATGCATCGGTTGCTTTTTACCTTTAGCATTCTGCCGAAGTTTGGTCGTTCATAGAGAGATCCCTGTTGCATTGCACCCGCTTGAATATTGATGAGATCATTTTTATCTCATGACCTTACCCTAGCCAAGCCAGCCTATTTGAACATTGCATCATTTGATTCACCGGTTACGAACTTAATGAATGTGAAAGAGTTGAATGTGATAATGACTTGTGGAGATTCCGTGTTTTAGTTGGAAAATATCCGAGTATAGCTTTGCATTGCATATTTGAGCATGAATCCGAGTTCTCTTGTGGTCACTTCTCTCTAAAAAAGGAAATATGAGCTCCATCTGCATTACAACCTCTCTCTCTCATTTGTTCTTTTTGCTTGAGGACAAGCAAAGGACAAGTGTGAGGGAGTTGATATGTCTATATTTTACATCATTTAGATTGCATTATAGAGTCCTCATCATGTGTTTTCTCATGTAAATTGAGTCTTTAGGCGTCAAAATAGGACTTAGGGCTTGCATTAGGTCCCAAAGAGTTTTGCATGTTTTGAAGTCCTTATCAGGAGCCTTGGAGACCAATTGGAGCCTAAGAAGAGGAACAGGAAAGAAAACGGTGAAGAAAAGGGTCAAAAATGATGAAAACCGCTTGGAGGAATTTCTCGGCCAAATCTCGTACCGGCTGGTCGGAAACCTCGACCAAAATGTTTACCGGATGCTCATTACCGGCCAAAAACCTTACCGATCGGCCAGAATCGAGTATCGAGTGCAAAAATACCACGTGACAAGTTTTTGACCGAGGCAAGGATTTTTACGACCAAAAAGCTTACCGCGGTACACAGCCCTCGGCCATTTTCCTTACCGCGAGAAGGTTTTTACGACCAAAAGTTGCCCTTGCCCGCGCAATTCAGAAATCAGCGATCCGGGGAACCTTCCGGTCCGAATCAGTTGGCGGGGTCTTCACCAAAGTTGGAGATAATCAAGCAAAGATTCCAGAACAGTTGGAATAAAACAATTCGGACCAGTGGAGAGAAAGATATGGCTTCCGGAGCGTTCACCAGCCTTGCGCGTACCCGAGAACTGAACGGCGAACTTCAAAGATCATGGCGGACGGAGCCTTTCCTGTCCGAACCAGCTTACTCGGTCTTCATAAAAGTTCGAGATCCATGGAAGATCTTCTCAGAACATTTGGAATCGCTCAATTCGGAGCAAAGTTTTGGAAGATAGGGTCTCCGGAGTTCACATCGGTCTAAAAGTCTATTTTCCGGTAATTTCAATGCGGCGCAAAGATGTGAAATCCAGGAAGACTTCCGCTCCCTAAGCTCCGATGGTTTCTTCACAAAAGTTCGAGCTTATTTAGTCATCTTTACTGTGAAACGGGTCCCAGAGCAATTGGAGTCGTGTGCTGAAAGTTATCGCTTCCGGAAGGTGACATGGTCGATACAAGCCTAAAATGAGTTGCGATACGCGCTAAGTGTCTTCACAAGCCTCGGTATCTTTACCTTGGCATCACTCAACTCGAGGCTCATATCTTGGAAGTATTTTGGACCAGACCTCGTCCCAAAGCCTTGCCATGATTAGATCGAGGCATGCATACGTAAAAACTGAAGCTGGAAACGACTAAGTGTTGAGAGTACACCTCGGTGTAATGACCTCGGCGTGCATGCCGGACTGTGTTCTCCCAAGCACCTCGACATCATGACCCCTCGACATTTTATCCCGAGGTCCCTTGTCACGAACCCAGAATCAAGAACAGAGTAGCTCAAGAACACACACGTGAGGATGGATCAAAGACTAGGGTTCATGCATGTTCTTGACGTGTTCTTCACGAGATCTTCATCCGGATCCTGACTCACGTGCACACCTCGGCATGAAGACCTTGGCTTCACTTTCCGACACACTGTGGCACTCACCCATCAACCCAAGAGGGCGGTTCAGTACCCGGTTTGTTCCGGGCTGACCCGCGACACTTTCCCTTTGCTATAAATACATTTTGAGACTAAAAACCTAGTTATCTTATCTCTTACCTGTTTTTAGCTTTAAGAACTTGCCTCTTTTGTGAAAACCAGATTAATCTAATCCGATATCTCGTTTTTACGTCTGAATCTTGTTCTTTCTTTACTCTTCTTTTATTATCAGCATTAAACTCCTAATCATGACCAGCTACACGTCTTGCAAAGGACTTAGTGAGCTCGTTATGATCAGTGAGTAGTCGTTTAAGCGACTTTAGATAAGTAGATTAGGGTGCTTTCAAGGTGGATTAATGGGTTTAGGTGTCTAGTCTTGCATGTTTCATTCCTTAACCGACGAGATCTCTAGGCTGGATCCAAGCACATCACTTGAGGTTCAGATCTGAGACATATCTCGCATCAAAAGTGTTTGTAGAAATGTATGAACCACTCGGTTAAGGGTTTAAGATTCTTTCATCGCGAGAGTGATAGTTTGTTCTCTTAAATGACATATTTGAACTGAATCTTATTGCTGATTGATTCGTGCTTCTCAAAAGATATTTTGGTATGAAGGAGGATCAGTTTAGATGTTTAATACTTTCATGAGAAGATTAACATGCTTTGAGTTCAAAGCTAAATGAAACCGCTTGATAAAATGATTCATTAGCCCATTAGTTTAGCTTGGAAGCACCCAAGTCGATTATCTTGTCTAAAGTCTCTTCCTTTATTGCATATTATCATCATCTGAATCACCTGTTTGTTGTTTGCATCTTGCTTAGTTTAAATCTCTACTTTTAATTTACTTTTATTGCTTATTTGCCTGATTATCATCGTCACCAAAGTTTTACCTTCTTGTCTTGACTTAAGTGTAGGCTAGTGTCTCGTTTACAAGCTTGGTGTGACACCCCTTATACTACTTTGACAAGGGGATTGATAACCCTTCTAAGAGCTTGAAAACTCTTAGTTATTACACGGTGTGTCGGAGAGTGAAGCCGAGGCCTTGATGTCAAGGGGTGCACGTGAGCAAAGATCGAGATGGAGATCTCGTGAAGAACACGTCAAGAACATGCATGAACCCTAGTCTTTGATCCATCTTCACGTGTGTGTTCTTGAGCCGTCTTGTTCTTGATTCTTGAGTTGTGACAAGGGACCTCGCCATGAAATGTCGCGGGACTTGGTAGTCGAGGGGTTCAGGAGATCAGAGTTCGGCATGCACGTCGAGGCCATTACACCGAGGTGCACGTTCAACACTTAGTCGTTTCCAGCTTCATTTCTTACGTGTGCATGCCTTGATCCCAACATGCCGAGGTGTTAGCACGAGGTTTCGCCTAAAATACTCTCAAGATATGAGCCTTGACTTGAGCATTATCGAGGTAATGATGTCGAGGCTTGAGAAAATACTTAGCGCGTATCGCAACTCGTTTAGGCTCGTATCGACCAACTTGCCTTCCGGAAGCAGTAACTTTCAACACACGACTCCAATTGCTTTGAGACCAGTTCCATAGTCAAAATGACTCAATAAGCTCGAACTTTGGTGAAGAAACCGTCGGACCTTGGGAAGTGGAAGGCTTCCTGGATTTCACACCTTTGCACCACATTGGAATCACCGGAAAATAAGCTCTTGGACTGTTGTGAACTCCGGAGACCGTATCTTTCAAACCATCGGTCCGAATTGAGCGATTCCAGGCGTTCCGGGAAAGTCTTTCACAGATCTCAAACTTTGATGAAGATCGGGCAAACTAGTTCGGAACGGAAGGGCTCCGTCCCTCGTGATCTTTGAAGTTCGCTGTTCGGTTTTTGGGTGCACGCAATACTGGAGCATCCTCCGGAAGCCATATCTTTCTCCTCATTGGTCCGAATTGGATGATTCCAACTGTTCTGGGATCTTTGCTTGATTATCTCCAACTTTGATGAAGACCCCTCCAACTGATTCGGAATGGAAGGTTCCCCGGATTGCTGATCTTTGAAACGCGCGGGTAAGGATAAGTTTTCACCCGAGGGAATTTTCACCCGATACTCGATTTTAACCGATTTTGGCCGTTCGGTAAGGATTTTGACCGAGGTTCCAGTCCAGCCGGTACGAGTTTTGGCCGAGAAATTTCTCCAAGCGGTTTTCACCATTTTTGACCCTTTTCTTCACCGTTTTCTTTTCTGTTCCTCTTCTTGAGTTCCAAATGGCCTCCAAATCACCTGATAAAGACTTCAAAACATGCAAAACTCTTTGAGACCTAATGCAAGCCCTAAATCCTATTTTGATGCCTAAAGACTCAATTTACATGGGAAAAAACACATGATGAAGACTCTAAAATGCAACTTAAATGATGCAAAATATAGACATATCATTCTGGAAAGAGGACTCAAATATCTCTGATTCTCATGAAGGCCCTATCAACTGAATCGGTCTGGAAGTGCACCGTCCTTCGCATTCTTCGGAGCTCATCGGCTTGGTCCAAAACGACAGCGAGACAGGAGTTTCTTCCGACAAGCTTAACTTTCTACTCACGCGTCCGAATTCCATGATTCCACTTGCTATGGAACCGTGATCCAATCTTCTCCAACTTTGATGAAGCACCCGACAGCTGAATCGGACCCGGAGATTTCGGAAATGTGTCTGCACCCGGAGATTTTGGCCGAGAAATTCATTAGCCGGTACACGTTTTGGCCGAGGGATCCACCTGGGGTACGTGAGAATGGCCGAGAAAACCTTCCTGCGGTACGTGAGAATGGCCGAGAACCTCCAAAAACCCATTTTTGCCATTTTTCAAACCTTGATGACCATTTCTCTTCCTGGATCCATCTCCTCAACTCCAAATAGCTCCAAATACACCTGATAAACACTCAAAACATGCAAAGACTCATTGGGACCTAATGCAACTCCTAAGTCCTAAAACAAACCCTAAGGACCTAAAATGCATGAAATAAGACATGATTTGGAATGAAATATGAAACCTAAATGATGCAAATTATGAATATATCAGTCGTGATCATAGACAACTATCTCTCTCAACCCTGACCAGTAGGTTTCCACTCTGGCCCTGGAAAAGAAGAGATGCATTATGTTTAAGACTCGTCAGCATTCACAAATCGCTTATAGGTAGGTTTCCACTCCTATGTTTGTTTTGCTCTCCCAAACTAGATCTGACACCGAATAAACACTTTCGTGTCACCAAGCATCTGGATCAGATTGTAGTTCATGACGCTACTCTCATGCAGTAAAAACGAATTCAGAAGAAAAAGTTCTAAGATTTGGCTCAAAAGCTCATGGAATCCTCATCGAACATATAAATCCCCATCGAAAATCCCTTAATCCCAACAGTAAAACTACTCAGACATGATGAACGAAATTAAAAACATAGTATTAAAAAGTAGAATAGAAACCGAAATTGAAAAAGAAAGAACAAGGGTTCAAGAGACAAATCTCTCTCTCCCTAAAACCTGAAACTTAAAAAGTATTCTAAAGCAATAAAAAAATATGAAGGCATATCAGGTCATCGATTAGGGTTCCTAAAACATGTATTTATAGTTCTTAAGACATCTCTGGGCGTCACTTAGGGTTTCTTGATGTGGGTCTTGATGTGTGGTGTCGAGGGTTGTCAAGTTTTACCCTAATTGAAATCAATAGCCGCAAGTGCACAGCTGATCAATTGTAGTACTTAGGGATCGAATCCACAGGGAAGGAGGATCTTTTGCTGCAAAAAGCCTTTGAAAATAAGTTAAAGTAAGGAAGTCTAGAACTAAACGATTTAATGGGGGTTTGGTGGTGTCTTTAAAATGTAAAAACAAAATATTAAAAGAGAGTACAGAAATTAAATGGCGTAATAACGAAACTTAACGAAAATAACTAAAAATGATAAAAAATGATATTCTAATGCTTAAATGAAAATGAACTAAAAAGGAAAGACAATATTGAACTAAAGCTTAAAGAAAAATCGCAGGAAATCAATGGAGAAAAAGGCGCAGGGAAGTTTTCTCAGGGGTACAAACGATTCAAAACATTTCTAGAAAGTAAATTTTGTAAGATCTTAGCTTAAACTTTTCGAACTGGAGTCACGGACGTATGAATACGCCACTGTCGTGATCATAGACAACTATCTCTCTCAACCCTGACCAGTAGGTTTCCACTCTGGCCCTGGAAGAGAAGAGATGCATTATGTTTAAGACTCGTCCTAATTCACAAATCGCCCATAGCTAGGTTTCCACTCCTATGTTTGTTTTGCTCTTCTAAACTAGATCTGATACCTGATGAACACTTTCGTGTCACCAAGCATCTGGATCAGATTGTAGTTCATGACGCTACTCTCAAGCAGTAAAAACGAATTCAGAAGAAAAAGTTCTAAGATTCAGCTCAATAGCCAATGGAATCCTCACCGAACATATAAATCCCCATCGAAAATCCCTTAATCCCAACAATAAAACTACTCAGACATAATGAACGAAATCAAAGACATAATATTAAGAAGTAGAATAGAAACCGAAATTGATAAAGAAAGAACAAGGGTTCAAGAGAACAAATCTCTCTCTCCCTAAAAGCTAAAGCAAAAACAATAAGATTATGAAGTAAATATTTCGGTGGTCTCTAAGGTTGTACAATTTCTAGGGCTCCTAAGACATGTATTTATAGTGCTCAAGACCTCTCTGGACGTCATTTAGGGTTTCTCCAAATGTGGGCTTCAGAAATAGGCTTTTTGGGCTCGGAGGTTGAAGGCCGCGGTCGGGACAAGTGTGACCGCGGTGGATGAGTGGTTTTCCGCGGTCGGGATGCTCCTGACCGCGGGAAAGTGCTTGTTGGCCGCGGGTGGAAGTGCTGGCCAGCTGGTTTACGGGACATCTTGCTCTTCGCGTATCTTTTGATTGAACCGTTGGATTGCCAAGCTGTAAAGTGCACTGGAAAGCTGATACTTCCATCTTTAAGGTCTCCAAATTTGAGCTGGATCAGACGGTGAGAAGGCCTTCAATCAGGGGTGAACTTCTGACGGTTTGACTCTGAGCTGAAATCTGGTTTTCTATCCATTTTGTTAAGCATTTCCCTAAGTTACCTGAAAAGAGTCTTGGAACTACAAATACTAGAAAAACGTAATAAAAGTACTTAAAAGCAATTAAAAACATAGAAAAAGTATTTCAAAACGATCCATAAAAGTGGTCAAAATACGGTGTTATCATTTCTCCAAATGAGGGAATCATTTTGGGCTTCAGAAATGGGCCTTCGTGCTCGGAGTTGGCTGGCCGCGGTCGGGATGGCTGTGACCGCGGGGAATGGCTTGCTGGCCGCGGTCGCGGTGCTTCTGATCGCGGGAAATGCTCTGTTGGCCGCGGGTGGAAACGCTCGCCGGCTGGTTTATGGGACATCTTGCTCTTCGCGTATCTTTTGATTGAACCGTTGGATTGCCAAGCTGTAAAGTGTGCTGGAAAGCTGATACTTCCATCTTTAAGATCTCCAAATTTGAGCTGGATCAGACAGTGAGAAGGCCTTCAATCAGGGGTGAACTTCTGACGATTTGACTCTGAGCTGCAATCTGGTTTTCTATCCATTTTGTTAAGCTTTTTCCTAAGTTACCTGCAAAGAGTCTTGGAACTACAAATACTAGAAAAACGTAATAAAAGTACTTGAAAGCAATTAAAAACATAGAAAAAGTATTTCAATACGATCCATAAAAGTGGTCAAAATACGGTGTTATCAACTTCCTCAGGCTTAAACCTTTGTTTGTCCTCAAACAAAGCAAAAGCCTAAACTGGTTAAGTGAAACAAAAATAGGGAATGCACAAATCTCATAGACATGAACTCCTAAACTAGGACCAAAGATAGTGCATCAATCCACAACTTAGTCTAGAAAATTCTCACCAATGCACAAGAGATACTAGTCCACTTTTTCCGTCATGCAAAACTTAAACAATCTAAATCTTGATTCCAGTCAATTAGCTCTCTACATTCATTAAGTTCAATAGTGAGTTCTCATTAAAGACATCATCCAGGGTAGACGGCGTTTTGCATTAAAGGGCTGTTTAAGTGGTGGAGTTAAAGTGTTTCGGGTTACCTGAAGATCTGGAGGATGCTAGATAATATGCAAAACCGCAAGAGATATAAGGACCTGTTGATGACCGCAATTTCCAGTCACTTCTTCTTGCGAAATGTTGTTGCATAATCCTTCCTCCTTTGTTGTAAACAGCTATTCCCCCAGACTTAGATTCTTTCCGGGAATCAGAAAATGATCTCCAAAACTCCATAAAATCAGACTCCAGTTGCCTTGGGTCTTAAAATTCGAACTCTCTAGACTCTCTAAGGCTTTTATTTCCTTTCTTTTCTTATTTTCGGATTATTTTTTTTATTTTTATTTTTTGAAAAGGAAATGCCTTTTAAAGAGAGAGAGACTAGAGGACGAGATTGTACCAAAATTTGAGATTTTTCTAAGGCAGACTGAGCTTCTTCTTGTGTTGAATCCTTCTGGGAACTTTTCCGGCAAATCGCAGGTCTCTGTCCTTAGTGACTGAAAACTGCGCCGTTCCTCTTTCTCTCCAACGTTTTTGCACTTATCTGCATATAAGACAATAGAAAACAAGAGTGCATGTGGTTTGAAAGAGGATTGGTTAAGGTGGGGAACTAGCTAAAGATGAACTAGCTATTCAGGATCAACAGAGAGTGGTAGAAAGGGTAAAGGAGTCCTGAATGTATGATTCGTTTCCCTGGTCTAAAGCTTCAATGAGAAAATTAAGTCCAGATTAAGTCCAAATAAAACAGAGCTAGTGTATTCCTTCATCTAAATCGAAATCATTCAAATTTCTCTGGGGTACTTCGTTTCAAATGTGCTTAGCTACCGCCTAGTCTAGTCCTAAATCATGAATGAGCATGTCACTAGGAATAGTCTAAAGCACACAGTCAACTATCATTGATTCATGTTCACCATTTCCTTTTAAACGTATTTTGTTTTGAAAACCGATTTTGAAAAACTTTAAGGAAAATGCAAAAAGTGTAGATAATGCAAGACTCATGAAAGAAAAGTGGTTAGAAAGGGATTAAATCCTCCCCAGACTTAAATCACACTGTCCTCATTGTGAAACAAGTCGAGATTGGATGAGAAAAATGCATAGATAATCGAATTGGTAAGGCCAAAGAGAACTTACCTGGATCCGGGATGCTGGTGGAGATGAACCGGATTTATTCGAAGAGGTTTGGGAAGGTTATTGGTGGTGATGAAGGTGGTGGAGGGTGATGAATGAGGTGGAGTGGGGATTGGTGAGGTGGAATGAGGTGAAGTGGGTGGTTTGGGGTTGGGTTTGATCTCAACGACCATTTGCCGCAGTCAGGAGTCACGCGACCACGGTAAATAGGTGCTTGGCCGCGGTCAGAAACACGCGACCGCAGTCGAAGAGGCGTTTCCCACGGTCAGAACGTCTGCGACCGCGGGGGCTTATTTCGCGGCCTCTTCCTGCTTCTTCTTGGTTCCTGCTGGGCCGAGCAGTCAGGGACCATCCTTCTTTTTGGTTTTTTCGGGTTTTTTTGATTTTTTTGGCTTTTTTGTTTTTTAAGAAACACCTGAAACTAAGAAAAAGAAAAAGATCAATAGAAAAAGAAAGAAAAATCCTAAAGAAAACAATACCTAAATGGGTTGCCTCCCATTAAGCGCTTTTGTTTTAAGTCGTTTAGCTTGACTTTTGGTGTTGGACATTGCTTAGTCCAATGAAGAAGACCTTGTCCTGAGACAAGTCTTTTTCGACATCTCCTTGCTTTGCCTAGCAGGTTCTTCGTCACTCCAAAGTTCCTCTTCAAACTCTTCTGTTGCAGAACGTTTTCCTGCTTTGCTGTTGTATGGGACAACTTCTGTGAAGACATCTTTGTCGATATTAGCAAATGAAATCCTCTGGTTTGGCCAGTCTATTATAGCTTCGGAAGTTGCTAGAAAAGACCATCCGAGAATCATTGGATATGTTGCATCTCTCGTCTCGACAATGTAGAAGTCGACAGGCACTATGCAATCTCCTATTCTCAAAGGAATTTCATGAGCTATTCCTTGAGGTGTTGCATTGGAATCATCAGCTAGACTAATCTTTGCTCTAGTCCTGTGCAGGTTTTTGATACCAAGTCTCAAAGCAATTGCCTTGGACATCATGTTAAGACAAGCTCCAGAATCACATAGCATGTTTTTAAACATTTCTCCTCAGGTTTACCTTTTCTGGCATGATTGAACAAGTCTTCTATCTCAGGGATTGATTCCTTGCTCTCACAGAAGTAGTAGCCTATCATGAAGTCTTTGGAAGCTCTGGCAAAGGTCATTCCTTCAGGCAAATTTCGAACCACATCATTGAATTCGTCGAGCTTTTATTTGCTGATTTTGTTGGTGTAGTGGCTGCAGTCTTCCGGTCTTTGAAGGTGGATTGAATAGATTGCAGCATCAGGTGATGTTCTGGGAAAAGTTAGACGTCTCGCCCTCCCAAAGTAGGTTCAGATATCCTCCTTTGTCTCCTTGCTGTACCTAAAGAAAACTTGCAAACAACCAAGATGCCATATATCATCGAAACCTGTGTAAAGAGGGATCGATTTCACAAACTTGTTGAATTCGATGAGCCTTTCTCTGGAGATTGGTGCTCCTGATTCCACCATTTTGTCTGGATTGCCTCCTTCTATGAACAGACGATAGTCTTCATCTTCGAGGTAGTGCCCTTCATATTCATCCTCATATGCTAAAACTATGTTGCAAGGAAGTACCTCATTTTCTTCTTGAGATGTTTTGGAGCTGATAGCATACACCGTTTGCTCATTAAGAGGGGTTTTGACCATCCCATCAGATGCATCAAAATGAGCATTGACCTGTAAGAAGAGAAAGGGGCTGACACGTATCTGACGGAGCAATTGCCGTGGGTGGAGGCTGCACGACCGCGGGTGAGGAGTGTTTTGCCGCGGTCAGGAGGCTCACGACCGCGGCTGGAGGGCTGTTGGCCGCGGTTACGAGGGTTCTGACCGCGGGAGAGAGACTCCGAGTTGTTTCCTTGGTTTCGTCTTCTAACTCTGTTTCTTCTTCTTTTAGGTCAAGATCTTTGATGGGAAGCGCCGAACCATTCGCTTCACGTCCTTGCATAAGCTTTTCGACCTTCTCTTCGACTTCATCAAGAGCATAGACTACTTTGTCCACAGTTGAGTCAATTTCCTCTACTTTGTCTTGAACCTTGTGTACTCCATCCAAAATCTCTTCCACGTAGGAGTAGGTTTGGTTGCTATGGTCGTTAATAGTTTCTTCTGCTTCATCAAGCTTGACCTCTAAGGTGCGGATGTTCCCACTGGCTTTGCGAATGCGAACTTCGTTTTCTCCAACTCGTCCTTCGACTGATTCTATCCTCTCCTTGATAGTCTCAGCATCCTTGTTTGCTTGAGTTTCGATGTTTTTGACTTGAGCAGAAAGATCTTCAAGCTTTTTGTTAAAGTGAGTTGACAAGTTGTCAATTTTCTCGCGAAGGGCGGCTCTCGATGTTGCTTGAGCGTCAATTAAGTGCACGACCACCATCTCTAGTTGACTCAGTCGGTGAATGAGTTGGACGTTTTCATCTTGGTGAGGCAGACGACGAGCAGGATGTCTAGGGTTAGCCATTGGAGGTACGTAGGGCTCGTTCTGGAACGTTCTGTAGTCTTCGGTTCGAATATCTTCGTAGAGATCGCGTAAGTACTGCTTCTCTCTGCGTCTGGTGGCTTAAGGAGTGTTATAGAAACCTTCCTCATAGTGTGTATTTCGATTTATAGGATCCATTGATATACTCATATTTTGTCATGTTTAGGATTGCATTTTTGTCTAAATATTGAGTCTCAAGCATACATTTAGGTAGTTTTATATATATTTGTCTTTGCTTTTGTCTTTAGTTAGGAATTGCATTAGGTCCTAGAGTGTCCTGCATTTTTGGAGTGTTCTCAGGTCATTTGGAGACTTTTGGGAGCAACTTGGAGCTGGGATCATGGAGGAACCCTCACCTGTGTACAGCAACTTGGACAGATGGTTTGGTGCAGACAAAACCCTCACTTTGATCGCGTGGGACGAAGGACTTTCAATGCGATTAAACCTCCGGTGTCTTCAAAAATAATCAAGAGGAATGAGTCTAGTTTCCGGAACACTTAAAATCAGACGATTTGGAGCCGTGAACTGGGAGATATTGCCATCAGAAGGAACACATGTCTCGCGGGTCGATCAGGTCTTACGCGATGCGCCTCAAAGAACCGGTGGAACGGAGCCCTTGCCGACGTCATCTGAACCCGAACCCTTCATCAACGTTGGAGATGATAGAGTCACGGTCCCAGAACAGGTCGAATCATTGGATTTGGAGTCGTGAGATGACAGTTAAGGAAGGCGAGAGACATACATATCAGCCAGACGTCTAAGAGTGGATAAGGTGCTAAGTGTCATGATTTGACACGGTGATAATGCCATGGCCTGAGCTTGGCCGTGGCATAATATGACAACTCTCGGGATTTGACATGGTCTTGAAGCACGGCCTTGGACCTGACCACGACAAGCAATGAAGATCTTTGACACGCCCATAATGTCATGGTCGGGATTTGACATGGTCTTGAAGCACGGCCTGATGTTTGGCCGTGGCAATCACCGAATCATCAACACCTTGCCACGCCCAACATGACACGGTCCAGATCAAGAACGTGGCAATCCAAGAAGTTCATCAGCCAAACCCAGAAAAGAAGAGACACGGCCACTAGACATGGTGTAAATCAAGCCATGGCAACCTTGATCATGAAGAATCTGTCCAAGAACTTTGACACTATCAGTTTGCCACGGTCTGGCCAAGCATCATCTGACCGTGGCAAACCACACCACTATCCATCAAAGCCGGGTCAGGATCCGGTTTTTTCCGGGCTGACCCGGTCCATAACACTTAGTATATATAGCTTTTTGGAAAAAAACCCTAAACATCTTATCTTCTATCTTAGTTTTCTCTCTAATTTTCTTTCCTTTTTAGTGTAAAAACGTTTTTGATTAAGAGATATCTTGCTGATTTAATCATCTTAAGGCTGTTTCTTGTCATTGCATCATCTCATCTTTGCCTCTAATCATGATTAACATCACCTCTTGCAAAGGAAATGATGTGTTCTTCATGATTAGTGAGTAGTCATCTTTTAAGCTTCTAGGTGTGTAGATTAGGGTGCTTTGATGCTTGATTTATGATGTTTAGGTTCTAGATTCTCATTTCCTTTCCTTAGTTAGCTGCTCTTAAAGCTAGATCCTTGAGAATCACTTGGGTCTAGATCATAGGCATTTCATGCACAAAAAGTGTTTGATGAAATGCCTGAAAGAGCTAACTTAAGGGTTTATGCCTTTTTCATCATGAGAGTGATAGTTAAATGCATGAATGACATATTAGAACTGTTTCTTAATGCTCATTGATTCATATTTCACAAACGATGATTTGGGTTGAATATGAATTAGTGTAGAGGTTAATGCCTTCATTAGAGGATTAGTCTAGATTAGAGTTCTAAGTTGAAATGTTTTGAGATCATGTGATTGCTTGCTATGTCTTTCTGTATAAGATTCAGTCTTACTTGGTTGAGGGATTGTTTGGTCACTTATTAGGCTTGGTGATTTATGCTTGTTGATTGCTTGATCATATCTAATGGTTGTTAGACTTGATTAGGTGATTAGCAAAGGGATTATTGTCATGGGAATGAATTAATCTGATTAAGAAGCCTAGACTAAAGAGTAGCAAGTGTTGCATTATGTTCTTAGCATCATGAATCAATATCTAAAGCACCCTGATCAATGATCACATCTATAGGTTTATCTTTCATCATTTGCTTTATTATCATCTTGTTTTGTTTACTTGCTTAGTTTATTAATCATAGCTTGTTTGTTTCTTGTTTATGCTTTCTTGTTGCTGGTTTCACCAAACTCATCTTTTATTCAGCTTGACTTAAGAACTTGTCACATAAACTAGTGTCTAGCAAACACACATTTGGATTGATACCCTTTGTACTACAAGTGACATAAGGGATTGATAACCCATCTAAGACCTGAAAAATCTTAGTTATCAATTGCCGCCGTTGCCATATTTTGTCGGCATTGTTAGCATTAGTTTCTGATATAGTTTTGGAGATCAAGTTTCTTTTGTTTTACTGATCACCTTTCAAGTTCTGTCTTTGTTTTCAGGTTTATGATCACAAGAAGCCAAGCAAGAAGACAAAAAGAAAGAGCTGTTCACTTAAAAAGGTTAGGAATGGATCAGCAAGTTGGGAATGAGCATCAGGCTCAAGAAGCTGATCACGGTCAAAGAGCTTGTAATGGGATTGGTATTCAAGCTCAACAGGCTCAGGTAAATCAGAGACACGCTCATGGTAACCAGAACCAAGACCTACCTCAAGTTAACCAGCCACAACCCTTACCCAACCCACCCATACGTCATCAGCCTCAACCAGTCTTTGTTGGTGAGAATGACCGAGCTTATGCACACCAGTATGGAGCAGGAATCAGGCCACCTCCTGTCCAAAAACGCCTCTTTGATCAATATGGTTCAGAATCAGAAGTTCCATGGCTTACCTATGGAGGATCCCTTGGAGCATCTGGATCAGTTTGACAGAGTTTGTGATCTCACTAAGATCAATGGGGTATCTGAAGACAGCTTCAAACTGACATTGTTCCCATTCAGCCTTGGAGATAAGGCAAATCAGTGGGAAAAGAACCTCCCAAGAGGATCCATCCACACATGGGAGCAATGCAAGATTGCCTTTCTATACAAGTTCTTCTCAAGCTCAAGGATTGCAAAGCTAAGGAACCAGATTTCCAGCTTCACTCAACATTCTAATGAGACCTTTGGAGAAGCTTTGGACAGGTTTAGAAGCTACACAAACAAGTGTCCACATCATGGCTTTTCAGAAGCCTCTCTCCTTAGCACTTTGTATAGAGGAGCTGTTCCTAAGATCAGGATTCAGTTGGACACAGCATCAAATGGAAATTTCTTGGCAAAAGAAATCAATGCAGCTATGGAACTTGTTGAAAACTTAGCCATGAGCCAAGACACTTATGGGGAAGATTATGATATAAGCTATAGAGGAGAAGATTCTGGTAGACACCAAGGACTGGAAGAAAAGATCAAAGTGCTGAATATCAAGCTTGACAAAGCCCTAGCTGCCACTCAAAAGCCTATAAACTATGTGAGTGAGGAGAATAGATGCTTCACAAATACAAATGAAGAGGGTCTCACTCAAGAGGAGTTGCACTTCATTGGGAATCAAAACAAGTTCAATGGTTACAACAACTTCAACAAACACCAGAACTTGTCCTATAGGACCAACAATGTGGCCAACCCCCAAGACCAAATATACACTCCTCAAAGCTTTGTCCAACAGAATCAGTACCAAGGTAACTCCCAAGGTCAACAGGGTTTTCAGCAACCAACGGTTCAGAATCAAGGGAATAGCTTCACAAATCAGGTCAGCCTACAGCCAAAGGCTCCTCCTCCTGGTTTTGCCCCACCACCTGTTCAACAAAGTCCTGATTTCAATGTTGTTCTCCAACAGCTCTTAATAGGACAACAAAAGATGGTATCCGACCTGGAGACACTAGGAGCTGAAATAAAGGCTATTAAAAAGAACAAGGGCATCTGCACTTTTGAACCACAAATATCTCTTCCTGGTAAAGCTCTTCAAAACTCAAAAGATTACTGCAATGCCATCTACTCCAATGATGACCACTCAGCTGCTGTGCAAGAGATAGAAGACCTTCTCTATGGTCAAGTCTCTAGTGAACCTGCACAAACTCATGTGGATGAGAATGCCATTATAGAGGATTTCATGGGCTTCTTACATGAACTCAATGATGACGTTGAGAATGAAAGTGTGGGGGCAGCGGGTTCAGTTTTTTCTGTTCAGCAAGGGAATGATTCAGTGTCTATTGAAACAAAGGAGCTGCCAACTGGTCAAGCAAAGCCAACAGATAGTGCCTCCACCTCTGAATCAACTCAGATGAAACCCACCTCCCTCCCAAAGCTAGGTAACCCAGGGAAGTTCACCATCTCTTGCACTCTTGGCAACTTTAAAGTGGAGAATTCTTTGTGTGATTCAGGCTCAAGTGTTAGTATAATGTCTAAGGAAATGATGGAGAAGCTAAAGGTCAAGTCTATAACTTCATACCCTTCTTCTATCACCTTTGGAGATTCCTACTCCAAGAAACCATATGGGTTTCTGGAAAACTATCCACTACAGGTTGGTGAAGGCATAATTCCCACTGATTTTGTGATCATGAAGATGAAGAAGACCAAAGAGCTCCCCCTATTGCTTGGAACTTCATTTCTCAACACCACTGGTGCAATGATTGACTTTAATACTCAAAGAGTGGTGCTTTCAAAGGTGGATAAGGATGTCTTTTACCCTGTTACACCTCTTTGGCTGAATTTTGTGAATCAGTTGTTCAAGAGATAGAACCTCCTAAAGTACTTGAGATGAAGTAAGTGGGCACTGCTGGAATTCTAGATGGATCCCAATCTTTTTCAGTTTTGGAAAAGGAGAGAGACTCTCACCCCAATAGTTACTAGTATGAGAATGGAGGGTCATTGATCAGAGAAGAAGACATCTTGCTCTCATGGTCTCCTACACCTAGTGATCTAAGGATGATTAACACCAAGAGTGATGGCTCAGCATCAGAAGACAAGAGTATTGACCTGCTCTTTCTTCCCAAGACTTTGATCTCACTCCTTGGGTTGATGATGATGGATCTCTGAAGTATAAGCTGGATTGCAATGGGAAACCAGGTCTGTTTGCTGAAGTGAGGGCATGTCTCACAAAGGCCATCTTTGATAAAGACCCAGATGGTATTCAAGAGCTGGTGGACAAAGGTCTCAAGATGGGATCTCAAGGACAAGGGTCTAATGGTTCCCAAAGGCAGCAAACCAACTCAGCTTTCTTACTCAGGACCATTGAAGTGCTGAAAAGCATCAGTGCTCAACCTTACCCCAGCTAAAAACAGGTTTTTCAAAGTCAAACTTAGTGACTTTAAACAAAATGCTCTTGGGAGACACCCCAAGCTTGTCCTTGTATATAATCTTTTTAATCTTTTCTCTCCTTTCTTTTTATGTTTTAGGATCTTTTGATGGGTTTTGTGAGCTGTTCTCAGGTCCCAGGTAACTTTTGGAGGCTATGGCTCAGGGACAAAGTGGAATGAAGCATGTGAGAAGGCTGAGAAAAGGGTTTACGGCATGGAAACTTGATGGACGCCTGTGTGCTACTTAAGTGTGCGAGTTGGTCCAAGACAAGTCCATGCCGCACAAGGGAGTTCAGGCCAAGCCAAACCCATCTCCAGTGATGTCTGGCCTCATCTGGTGCAGATACTCACTTCCCGTTTGCATAAGAACCACACCAGGTATCACTCCAAACCTTTGTAAATATGCATCTAGCTTAGCTTATTTTTCTCTTTGCATTTTGTGATTTTGCTTTGCACTTCTCCTTCATGCTTTTATAACACAAGGGACTGTGTTATCTAAGTGTGTGGGAGGGGTTTTGTGTTTACTAATCATGTTTATTCTGCTCTTATTTTCCTTTTCACTTTGAGTCTCATTTTGCATTGATCTAAGTACATATAAAAACCAAAAAAAATGGAAAAATCTGAAAACTTTTCACAAAAAATGCTCATGTAGTTGCATTCACATTTTAGGTTGAGTCTAGTTTGCATTTTCATATAGGTTGCATCATATGCAAATGGGAGTAATGATAGATTTTTTCTTGAAGAGAGCATCATTTTAAGAGCTTGGTCCCTTAAGGCATTGCAAAACTGGTATGAAATCAAGTGTGAACCATGCTTTGAACTGGTGTCTCAATACTTTTGTGCTAGCTGAATCAAGTTGTGAATAGCCTCAACCTTGCTTAAGTGAGAACCCTTGAATTTGACATCTAATTATCATGTTTGTGCATATCATTGTGAATTCATGAGTACCACATACATATTTGAGCTTTCTTATCCCATTCTATCACTCTTGCTAGCTCAAATAGCTGATCTCTCATCTTGAGACAGTTCCCTGCCTTTAGCCAAACCTTTCTTTGAAGCCTAAACACCCTTCTTGTGTGCATTATTTGTGAGGCCTTGTTTCTAGTAGACTTGGTAAAAAGTGTTGGGTTTAGAGTGATAAAGAGAGTGCTGCATGTAGATACTAGTCCAACATCAAGGGGCTAGTCTAGGTTTAGGTGAAAGTGAGAGCATTGATTTTGAGTGAGTGAGCTGAAAAGAAAAAAAAATATGAGTGATGAAAGTGGAAAGAACCGGATTGGTTAGGGGAATGAATGCTTAAATGAAAGAAAGTGAGTGTGTGCTGAAATGTAGAGCTCATGTGTTGAAATGAAAAGAGTCTCATAAAAAAAAAAGAGAAAAGATTCAAAAAGAGGCTGAATTAAAGAAGAGCTTGTGTGTTAAAGAAAAGAAACTCACTAAGTAGTTGTTAAAGAAAGCATTCCCCTAAGAGATGAAATGAAGAGAGTGATGAGAGCTGATTGAGTGTCAAGGATAAAATGCCATTTGGGGTGAGTAGACTAGAGAAAGAATCTTGAGAGGTTTAAAGTTGAGTGTGAAAAGCATTTTGGGTGTGGGGTAGATGCAGTTCTATCTTTGTATGCATCCATTGCTTTTTACCCTTAGCATTTTACTAAAGTCTACTAATTTTTGAGTGATCCCCTTGCATCGAATACCAGTTACTTGATTGAGATCATTTTAATCTCAAAACCCAGTCCCAAGCCAAATGAATTCACTTGATTTGCATGAACATGATCCACTTGAAACTTTAAATGAATGTCAAAAGGTTGAGGTTAGGAATGCTTGTGATGGTTTGTGCTTGAGTTTGGTTCATCTGGTGACAAGTATGGCTAATTTTTATGAGTAAACCAGTTTGCATTGCAGTCTAGAATTGGTAACTTGAACAATGAGCTTTGAATTCTTTTAATGATGATCTCTCTTTAAAGAAATATGAACTCCCATGCATTCAACCTCTCTCTCTCATTTGTTCTTGTTTGCTTGAGGACAAGCAAAGGACAAGTGTGGGGGAGTTGATATACTCATATTTTGTCATGTTTAGGATTGCATTTTTGTCCAAATATTGAGTCTCATGCATACATTTAGGTAGTTTTATATATATTTGTCTTTGCTTTTGTCTTTAGTTAGGAATTGCATTAGGTCCTAGAGTGTCCTGCATTTTTGGAGTGTTCTCAGGTCATTTGGAGACTTTTGGGAGCAACTTGGAGCTGGGATCATGGAGGAACCCTCACCTGTGTACAGCAACTCGGACAGATGGTTTGGTGCAGACAAAACCCTCACTTTGATCGCGTGGGATGAAGGACTTGCAATGCGACTCAACCTCCGGTGTCTACATCAAGAATCAATAGGAATGAGTCTAGTTTACGGAACACTTGAAATCAGACGATTTGAAGCCGTGAACTGGGAGATATTGCCATCAGCAGGAACACATGTCTCGCGGCCCGATCAGGTCTTACGCGATGCGCCTCAAAGAACTGGGGGAACGGAGCCCTTGCCGACGTCATCTGAACCCAAACCATTCATGAAAGTTGGAGATGATAGAGTCACGGTCCCAGAACAGGTCGAATCATTGGATTTGGAGTCGTGAGATGACAGTTAAGGAAGGCAAGAGACATACATATCAGCCAGACGTCTAAGAGTGGATAAGGTGCTAATTGTCATGATTTGACACGGTGATAATGCCACGGCCTGAGCTTGGCCGTGGCATAATATGACAACTCTCGGGATTTGACATGGTCTTGAAGTACGGCCTTGGACCTGACCTTGACAAGCAATGAAGATCTTTGACACGCCCATAATGTCATGGTCGGGATTTGACATGGTCTTGAAGCACGGCCTGATGTTTAGCCGTGGCAATCACCGAATCATCAACACCTTGCCATGCCCAACATGACACGGTACAGATCAAGAACGTGGCAATCCAAGAAGTTCATCACCCAAACCCAGAAAAGAAGAGACACGGCCACTAGACATGGTGTAAATCAAGCCATGGCAACCTTGATCATGAAGAATCTGTCAAAGAACTTTGACACTATCAGTTTGCCACGGTCTGGCCAAGCATCATCTGACCGTGGCAAACCACACCACTATCCATCAAAGCCAGGTCAGGATCCGGTTTGTTCCGGGCTGACCCGGTCCATAACACTTGGTATATATAGCTTTTTGGAAAAAAACCCTAAACATCTTATCTTCTATCTTAGTTTTCTCTCTAATTTTCTTTCCTTTTTAGTGTAAAAACGTTTTTGATTAAGAGATATCTTGCTGATTTAATCATCTTAAGGCTGTTTCTTGTCATTGCATCATCTCATCTTTGCCTCTAATCATGATTAACATCACCTCTTGCAAAGGAAATGGTGTGTTCTTCATGATTAGTGAGTAGTCATCTTTTAAGCTTCTAGATGTGTAGTTTAGGGTGCTTTGATGCTTGATTTATGATGTTTAGGTTCTAGATTCTCATTTCCTTTCCTTAGTTAGCTGCTCTTAAAGCTAGATCCTTGAGAATCACTTGTGTCTAGATCATAGGCATTTCATGCACCAAAAATGTTTGATGAAATGCCTGAAAGAGCTAACTTAAGGGTTTATGCCTTTTTCATCATGAGAGTGATAGTTAAATGCAAGAATGACATATTAGAACTGTTTCTTAATGCTCATTGATTCATATTTCACAAATGATGATTTGGTTTGAAAATGAATTAGTGTAGAGGTTAATGCCTTCATGAGAGGATTAGTCTAGATTAGAGTTCTAAGTTAAAATGTTTTGAGATCATGTGATTGCTTGCTATGTCTTTCTGTATAAGATTCAGTCTTACTTGGTTGAGGGATTGTTTGGTCACTTATTAGGCTTGATGATTTATGCTTGTTGATTTCTTGATCATATCTAATGGTTGTTAGACTTGATTAGGTGATTAGCAAAGGGATTATTGTCATGGGAATGAATTAATCTGATTAAGAAGCCTAGACTAAAGAGTAGGAAGTGTTGCATTATGTTCTTAGTATCATGAATCAATATCTAAAGCACCCTGATCAATGATCACATCTAGAAGTTTATCTTTCATCATTTGCTTTATTATCATCTTGTTTTGTTTACTTGCTTAGTTTATTAATCATAGCTTTTTTGTTTGTTGTTTATGCTTTCTTGTTGCTGGTTTCACCAAACTCATCTTTTATTCAGCTTGACTTAAGAACTTGTCACATAAACTACTGTCTAGCAAACACACATTTGGATTGATACCCTTTGTACTACAAGTGACATAAGGGATTGATAACCCATCTAAGACCTGAAAAATCTTAGTTATCATCCATATCTTCTGAAATGGAAACAAAATAACCGAAAAATGGAAATATGCAGAAAAAGGGGTTCTGGAGTCGATTTACCAACCTTTCTTGGGGTTTTGCGGAAAAGAAAACGCGTGCCTTCCCTGGCAACAGCGCCAAAAACTTGATGTGTGTGTCGGTGTTGAGGGTTGTCAAGTTTTACCCTAAATGAAATCAATAGCCGCAAGTGCACAGCTGATCGATTGTAGTACTTAGGGTTCGAATCCACAGGGAAGGAGAATCTTTTCTGCGAAAGCCTTCGAAAGAAATATAAAGTAAGGAAGTCTAGAACCAAACGGTTTTGTGGAGGTTTTGGTGGTGTGTTTAAAATGTAAAAACGAAATCTTAAAAGAAACTACGGGAATTAAAATGACCTAATAACTAAACTTAACGAAAATGAATAAAAACGAGAAAAACAGATATTCTAATTGCTTAAATGAAAATTAACTAAAAAGGAATGAGAATATTGAACTAAAGCTTGAAATAAAACGGTGTAAATCTATAGGAAAGAAGGCGTTGGGCTTCAGGGAAGTTTTCTCAGGGGTACGAACGATTCAAAACATTGCTAGAGAGTAAAATTGATAAGATCTTAGCTTAAACTTTTCGAACTGGAGTCACGGACGTATGAATACGCCACTGTCGTGATCATAGACAACTATCTCTCTCAACCCTGACCAGTAGGTTTCCACTCTGGCCCTAGAAAAGAAGAGATGCATTATGTTTAAGACTCGTCAGCATTCACAAATCGCCCATAGGTAGGTTTCCACTCCTATGTTTGTTTTGCTCTCCCAAACTAGATCTGACACCGGATGAACACTTTCGTGTCACCAAGCATCTGGATCAGATTGTAGTTCATGACGCTACTCTCATGCAGTAAAAACGAATTCAGAAGAAAAAGTTCTAAGATCCGGCTCAAAAGCTCATGGAATCCTCATCGAACATATAAATCCCCATCGAAAATCCCTTAATCCCAACAGTAAAACTACTCAGACATGATGAACGAAATCAAAAATATAGTATTAAAAAGTAGAATAGAAACCGAAATTGAAAAAGAAAGAACAAGGGTTCAAGAGACAAATCTCTCGCTCCCTAAAACCTAAAACTTAAAAAGTATTCTAAAGCAATAAAAACATATGAAGGCATATCAGGTCATCGATTAGGGTTCCTAAAACATGTATTTATAGTGCTCAAGACATCTCTGTGCGTCACTTAGGGTATCTCCAAATGAGGGAATCATTTTGGGCTTCAGAAATGGGCCTTCGGGCTCGGAGTTGGCTGGCCGCGGTCGAGATGGCTGTGACCGCGGGGAATGGCTTGCTGGCCGCGGTCGCAGTGCTTCTGACCGCGGGAAATGCTCTGTTGGCCGCGGGTGGAAACGCTCGCCGGCTGGTTTACGGGACATCTTGCTCTTCGCATATCTTTTGATTGAACCGTTGGATTGCCAAGCTGTAAAGTGTGCTGGAAAGCTGATACTTCCATCTTTAAGATCTCCAAATTTGAGCTGGATCAGACGGTGAGAAGGCCTTCAATCAGGGGTGAACTTCTGACGGTTTGACTCTGAGCTGCAATCTGGTTTTCTATCCATTTTGTTAAGCTTTTTCCTAAGTTACCTGAAAAGAGTCTTGGAACTACAAATACTAGAAAAACGTAATAAAAGTAATTGAAAGCAATTAAAAACATAGAAAAAGTATTTCAAAACAATCCATAAAAGTGGTCAAAATAAGGTGTTATCAAGATCCCATCGGGCTTGCCTTCCATTAGAGGGGCAGAGCATCAGATTGATCTGATCCCTGGAGCACCGTTGCCAAACTAAGCCACTTATCGAGTTAATTCCAAGGAGGCCAAAGAGTTGGAGAAGCAAGTACAAGACCTAATGTCAAAGGGGTATATACGCGAGAGCTTAAGCCCGTGTGCTGTCCCTGTCTTTCTGGTGCCCAAGAAAGATGGCTCTTGGAGGATGTGTGTTGATTGTAGAGCCACGAACAACATCACCATCAAGTAAAGGCATCCTATACCCCGACTTGATGACATGCTAGACGAGCTCAATGGAGCCACCATCTTCTCTAAGATTAACTTAAGAAGTGGATATCATCACGTGCGCATGAAGGAAGGAGACGAGTGGAAGACGGCTTTCAAAACAAAGAAATGCCTATATGAGTGGCTAGTGATGCCGTTCGGACTCACCTATGCACCAAGTACCTTCGTGAGACTCATGAATCACGTCCTCAAGGCCTATATCTGTAAGTTTGTAGTGGTATACTTTGATGACATACTAATCTATAGTACTTGTCTTTTAGATCACTTGGACCATCTTTCACAGGTTCTAGAGACACTTCGGCTAGAGAGCCTATATGCAAACATTAACAAATGCATATTTTGCACTGACCAGGTAGTGTTTTTAGGCTTTTTGTTAGCTCACAGGGTCTTAGAGTTGACGAAGAGAAGATCAAGGCAATACAAGATTGGCCTACACCAACTACTATCGGCCATGTGAGGAGTTTTTACGGCCTCGTAAGCTTCTACTGGAGGTTTGTCAAGGATTTCAGCACCTTGGCAGCACCATTGACGTTGGTGATCAAGAAAAATCTGGAGTTCAAGTGGGGACAGGCACAAGAGGATGCATTTAACAATCTCAAGGATCACTTGACACATGCGCCTGTTTTGGTACTTCCAAACTTTGAACTAACCTTTGAGATTAAGTGTGATGCGTCAGGTACAAGTATAAGAGCGTGCTAACTCAAGGAGGGAAACCTGTGGCATACTTTAGTGAGAAACTCAGTGGAGCCTCATCAAACTATCTAACCTATGACAAAGAGCTTTATGCACAAGTAAGATCCCTTGAAACTTGGCAACACTACTTGTTATCCAAAGAGTTTGTTATTCATACAGATCACGAGACTCTCAAACAGTTAAGAGGACAAACAACACTTAAGAAGAGGCATGAGAGATGGCTAGAGTTCATCGAGACCTTTCCATACAACAGCAAGTATAAGAAAGGGGAAGAAAACATAGTAGTCGATGCCCTGTCCAGGAGACATGCCCTCATTTCCACAATGGAGGCCAAGGTATTGGGCTTTGAACATATTAAATCACTCTATGAGAATGACCCTGACTTTCAGGAAGCCTTCCAAGAGACCAACAAGGCGGCTTATGGCTCATTCTATCAACATGATTGGTTTCTATTCAAAGACAAGAGGTTGTGTGTGCCGCAAGGTTCCATGCGAGAGTTATTAATCAGAGAAGCTCACGAGGGAGGGCTCATGGGACATTTCGGGAGAGACAAGACCCTAAGTGTGCTGATGGAACACTTCCACTGGAAACGAGATGTAGAGAGGTTTTGTGCTAAGTGCATTACTTGCCTCAAGGCAAAATCCACGTTTATCTTTGCCTATTCCTACCCTACCATGGGTAGATATCTCCATGGATTTTGTTTTAGGATTGCCCAAGATCAGTGATATGTTCATAATTTGCCTCATTTAGATTGAATTTTCGAGTCCAAATCATGTGTTATCTCGTGCATTTTAGGACCTTCAACATTGTTTTAGACCTTAGGGGTTGCATTAGGTCCTAATCAGTCTTTGCATGGTTTGGAGTCGTTATCAGGTACTTTTGGAGCTGTTTGGAGCTTATGAGGTGTGACCAGTAGTGGAACGGTAGAAAAATGGATCAGAAATAGTGAGATCAGCCCAAAATAGTTTATCGGCAAGATCGTGTACTGATGGAAGTGTTTTCTCAGCTAAAAATGCTATCGGTGATTTTTCTCGGCTAAAACATGTACTGGAGCTGAGGTGCATCGGCTAAAATTCTATCGGGTGAAATCTCTATCGGGTAAAAGCTTATGCCGAGCAGGAAGGATTTTTATCGGCTAAAAAGCTAACCGCGGGATGTGAACTTCGGCTATTTTCTATACCGTGGTACATAGTTCTCGTCTAAAACCCATTTGCGCCAATGCGAGTCAAAGATCACCAATCCGGGGAAGCTTCCTGTCTGAATTAGCTGTCGGGGTCCCCATTAAAGTTGGAGAGGATCGAGTCAGTGTTCCAGAACAGTTGGAATTCTGAATTCGGAGCAGTGAGCAGAGAGTTAAGGCTATCGGGAGACACACCTGTCTCGCATGCATTCTAAGCCGATCCGATGAGTTTCAAAGATTACGTGGGATGATGCCTTTCCGGTTAGATTCAGCTGTCGGTATCTTCATCAAGATTCAAGACCTTTGAGTCCTTTTTCCATAACATCTGAGATCATCCAATTTAAAGCTGTGTGCTAAAAGATACTGTCTCCGGAGTGAACACGGGTCCAGGAGCTGTATTCTTTCCATTCTGATGCGATGCCAAGATGACCAGTCCGGGGAACCTTCCATTTCCCAAGTGCCGATGGTTTCTTCACCAAAATATGAGCTGAATGAGTGATATTTGATATGCTCAAAGTTAAATCCCTAAGCTACTCTGCAAGAGCACAGATGTGCAGTTGTAGTATCTAGGGGTCGAACCACAGAGACAAGAAATCACTCAATAAACCTTATGTAGATAGAGTTACGCTAAGCCAAGATATGCGAAATAAATAGTGTTGCGACAAAAGTAAATAGAATAGCAATGAAGACAATTGTAAATTCGATGTGATAAAGGATAGGTCTAGGGTGATTTTCAGGAGATCAATGAATGCAAATCAACTTAACAAGTCAGGATTCAGTTATTAAGCACAGTTCTTGAACTCGAAACACAGAACTATAATTAACCAACTTCCGTTGTGAGAATTATCTAAGTTAAAATCCTAGAATCCCAAATTCCTTTGTAAATCCTACAAATTTAAACCAGCTTTAATGCACAAGTTCGATATGTTCACAAAGCTCCTAAACCAAATTCCTTTGCGAATAGTTACTTTGCTCAACTCAGGTTCTTTCCAGTTATTCAATTACACTTCCGTGTCAATTAAGCAACCTAAGATCTAAGTTCTAGGTGATCAGTCCAGAATTAGCTTTAAGAACAACCTAAGGTGAAGAACAAATAGATATGAACCCTAACTGGCAAGTTAATCAAACATTCAAAGAAAACCCTAATTAACCCTAAACCTAACAGATGATTTACTCAGACACGGTTACTGAAACAACAAACATGATGAATAGAAAGCAATAGAATAAATCGAAATAGATAAAGGGGTTCGAAATCTTCTCTCTAAACGAACAGAGTACAGACTTGTCTCCCAAAGCTCAGAAATCGCAAAAGCTGAAAACTCAGAGTATCTCTCTCTCTAAAATCTAAGGTGTTCGTAAAAAGGGAATAAAAACCCTATATATATCTCTAAGACACGTTTTGGGCTTCCTTGAAAACGTTTGGGCCCAACTCCTTCTTCAAATAGGAAACAAAATCACGTTTTCCTTATTTCTGCAACAAGTGTCGCGCGTCACTCTCCATGGTGTCGAGCGTCACTAAAGCACAAAATCCATACTTGACGAATTTGATCCTGATTAAGCTCCAAAGTGCTCCAAAGTCTCCAGTTAAGCTCCAAACGTACCTATGACCTGAAAAGACTCCAAAAGACTCGAAAAACACTAGAAAGACTCTATAAATAAGACATATACCATGGTTTAAAACCATAAAAACCATGATATATCAATATTTCTCATGGAGTTGGGTTCAAGTCGTTTGGAGTTATGTGCTGAAAGTTAATGCGATCAGGAGACAAGCGGGTCGATACAGGCTTCAAGAGTTGCGATTTATGTTAAGTGTTTAAACAGGCCTCGGTGTCGTTCCCTCGACATTGCCTAAGCCAAGACCTATTCTCCGAAGCTTTTTGGTCCAGACCTCGTGCTAACCCCTCGGTGTATCAAGACCGAGGCACACCTGCTGAGAAAACAAAGATGAAATTGTCTAAGTGTGAAACTAGACCTCGGCTTCAGCCCCTTGGCATTGCACGTCGGATTTCATCTTCCTTGTCCCCTCGACTAAAACCCCGTAATGTATCTATGCCGGGGTCCCTTGTCACAAACCCAGATCAAGAACAAAGAGATTCTAACGAGTGCACGTGAAGATGAATCAAAGACTAGGGTTCATGCATATTCTTGGTGAATTTTTCCTGAGTTCTTCATTTCGATCCTTGCTCACATGCTCCCCTCAACGTCTACACCTCGGCATTGGAGTTCTACACACTAAGACCTCACCCATGCACCCAAGAAGACCGGTTCAGTACCCGGTTTGTTCCGGGCTGACCCGCATCACTTAGCTTTACTATATATAGTTTTAGGGACTAAAACCCTACTTATCTTATCTCTTATCTTATCTTATCTTAGAGAACTTGCCTCTTTTGTGAAAACTTGTCTATTTAATCAGATATCTCGTTTTTGCATCAAAGATCTTGTTCTCTTTATTTCTTTCCATCATTTCAAGGCTTCAAATCATGTCTAGCATCACTTGATGAGGGCATACAACCACAAGCACCACCTATACCATCTGTGAGACAAGGACCAAGAACAAGGTCAGGAACTAGAGTCTTGCGTGAGAAGTTTAATCAAGCTATTGAAGCCTTACTTAGCATCCACGAGCAAGAAGACTCTTTGTACCCAAGCTTTAAGGCCACATTCCAAGAAAGAAGCCCGGAAAGCCTAATAAAGAAGAAGCCTATCTTATACAAGACGGCCCAAAAACTGAATTGCCACTTCTCCGACCCAACAAAGAAGTGTCCCTGTTCAGCATCAGCATCACGCCAACTTAAGACCATCCTAGCCTTCTAATCTACCAAGGTAAACTAATGAATACAATTATCTACTTGCCTTACTTGGTTTTTCTGTCTTTGGTTTGTTTTACAGGTTCTATTCATAGTTTTAAGTTTAAGAATATTTCTCTAGTTATTGCACGAGTCTGTACTTGCTTCTCTAGAGTCCCAGAATTTGTGTCATTTATTGTATTTGCTTCAAGTCCCCAAGAAGGCAAAGCTGCATCAGACTCTCTTATAAAGTCCCTTATAAGCAGCCGTGTATTTTTACCCTATTATCAATAAAGAACGCACTTCTTCAAGCAAACTCTTACCCTTAGAATTCATTGAATTCGGCTAGAGTTGGTGTTTGATCCTTCCCTTAAGAGCTGGTGTTTGATCCATCTCTTGCTGGACTTATCAAAGTTCATTCCATAGATCTTTGTGGCAACCTAGTTCCACTGTGTGCATCACTATCATTCCATCCCTTGACTAAATCAGAGAGAGTTACACAACCAACTGATCGAGTTCCATCCCCTTTCACTTCAAATCCGTTCATTATTCTTGTTGAGAGAGTTACACAACCAGCAACAAGGATCCATCACCACCTATAGTTGCATACTTATTCAAAAAAAAAAAGGGGCCAAAAAAAAAAAAAAAAGAGTTCTATTCATTCGCATACATAGCATATCATCTTGAGCATTCATCTATATCTCTAGAATCATTTCCCTTAGCATCATTCATAGCATCAACTAGTTGCGGCTCATTGTTAGAACGAGAATCTGTCAAAGCCCTAGTTAGCCATAAAAGGAAAGTCTTGATAATCACATAAAAAAATGAAAGAATTACATTTTACTCATTGTCTTGTCGTTTTATTTAGCATAAAAAAAAGGCAAGAAGAGATATCTTTTAACACATTTAGTCGCATCTTAGCTATTTCACTAGAGACCCATTGCACTTGATCTTTTTGTTTGCGCTTGTACGCAGACATCATCCATGGGAGAAAACGCTGCACAACTACCGGATGTCATGCAACAGCTACTTGACGGTATGAGGAGTGTTAGTGACCGTCTCAACCTCATGGAGCAACGATTGCCACCATCACCTCAGACCAACAATAATGGACACCAATCGAGGGAGCAACCAAGGCAACAAATTGACGATGGTGAAGAAGAAACCGATGAAGACATGCCAAGTCTCGAAGATGACCTACCACCTGACCCAAACCCACAAGACAGCAGGCGAGACAATCCAGGCCAGGGCCAACATCAGCGCCATGGAAGAGGAAGAAGCCGAGAGAGATATAGAGAAGACGAGAGATATGGGGGCAAAGATCTTAAGATTACCCCACCCACCTTTGATGGAAAGGTCAACCCCAAGGCTTACCAGGATTGGGAATGAAGAATGGACCATATCTTTGATTACTACCAATATTCAGAGGCCAAGAAGGTGTCCTTAGCCGTCGCACAACTAACAGACACTGCTCTCACATAGTGGGACCGAGAAGTTTCTGAGAGATGAAGGCTAAGCCGTGGGCAGATCACCACTTGGGAGGACATGACATTCTACCTAAGAAAGAGGTATGTGCCAGCTTATTACTTTAGAGACTTACAGAAACATTTTCGGAAGTTATCTCAAGGAAACAGACCCGTAGAGGACTACTACGAGGAGTTTGAGACCATTAGAAATCGATTAGAGCTTCAAGACTCGGAGGAGACATTGATGGCCCAATTTTTCGATGGTCTCAAAGATAGAATTGCGAGAAAAGTGGAGTAGCAGAGCTGTGAGCACATGGAATATCTGCTGCACTTTTCCATACAAGCTGAGCAGCATTTCAAGAAGAAAGCAGCCACTAACCAAGGGAAGTCTACTTGGACTCAACCTTTCTCTAAACCGATGGAAAAAGTCAAATCCATAGAAGTGGATAATCGGTTCAAGAAACCTGTTTCCGGACCATCAAAGTCGACTCAAAATGATCAGGGTAAGGCTCCTATTCAAAGGTCTCGAGATATACCATGTTTTAAGTGTCAGGGAAAATGCCACTTTGCAAAAGAATGCCCGAGTCAAAAGGTAATGGTGTTGAGAGACAACGGAGAGTATGAGTCACAAGATGAAGCCAAGCTAGAAGCCACTGATTCAGAAGAAGAGATAACCGATTTTCCCGAGGTTGGGGAGATGTTGGTGATCAGAAGATCTCTCAGTGCACTATGTGACCCCGAGACACTCCAAAGGGAAAACATCTTTCATACGAGATGTGGCTTTGGGAACAAGGTATGTAATCTCATTATAGACGGTGGCTCTTGTACTAACGTGGCTAGCAAGTATCTTGTAGACAGATTAGGTCTTGAAAATACCAAGCACCCAAGTCCATACCGTCTAAGATGGCTCAATGATACCACGGAGGTGAGAATTGCGGAGCAAGTTGTTGTGCCATTCAGTATAGGGAAGTACAATGATCAAGTCAAGTGTGATGTCGTACCTATGCAAGCCGGCCATCTGCTCCTTGGGAGGCCATGGAAATTTGACAAAGAAACTACGCATTATGGTCGCACCAACTACTACCCTTTCACTCACAACAAGAAGAAGCACAACTTAGCCCCTCTCACGCCATCAGAGGTTCATGAAATGCAACAGACCATGAACAAAGGGAAACAGCTAAGTAAAACAAATCTATTTGTCTCACCGAGTACAATTCTTAAAACCCTCGATCATAAACAACCGGTATTACTCATGATCTTTAGAGAAAGTTTGCTTTCAGGTAATGAAGAAGGCCAAGAGCTTCCACATGAGGTAACTCGGCTGTTGGAGAAGTTCAAAGATGTCTTTCCAGAGGAAATACCAGCCGGCCTCCCACCCATAAGAGGCATTGAGCACCAGATCGATCTAGTACCCGGAGCACCCTTACCTAAGCGAACCGCATACAGAGTTAACCCAACAGAGGCAAAGGAACTGGAGGCTCAAGTCCAGGATTTGATGTCTACAGGATACATAAGAGAGAGCCTCAGCCCGTGTCAAGTACCAGTCTTGTTGGTGCTGAAGAAGGACGACTCTTGGAGGATGTGCGTGGACTGTAGAGCCATTAACAACATCACCATCAAATATAGGCATCTGATAACACCGGATTTTGACCATTTTTATGGATCACTTTAATGTCTTTTACAGGTCTTTTTACTCTATTTTCAAAGGTTTTCAAAGGATTTCTATGTTTTCGGATTTTAAAAGACTTTTCAGGTAATTTGGGATAAAGAGGCACAAATTGGAACAAAAAGACTCTTTTGGATAAATGCAGACCGTCAGAACTCTCATGGAGAGACGAAGACCTTCTCACCGTCTGATCACCCTCAAAATTGGACAACTTATAGAAGAATCAACCAGCTTTTAAATGCACTTGGTTTGGAGACATTCCAACGGTTGGATCTCAAGAGATTCAATTAGCCCAGAACCACTCGAAGATGGCCATCAAGTCACTCGACCGCGGCCAACAGCCCATTCCCCGTGGTCACAAGCCTCCCGACCGTGGCCAGCCACCTATTTCCCACGGTCACGTCATTCCCGACCGCGGCCGGCTAACTCCGAACTAAAGCCCATATTTCTGAAGCCCAAAGTCATTCTCAGCCTCAATTCCGGAACCCTAGAGACCATGGAGTATTGAAGACTATAAATACTTGTCATTTAGGTCGTTTTTAGACACCAGCCTTCATACTCTACAGAAACCCTTTTCCTTTAGCCGTTTTTATCCGATTTTTGTAGAAAATTGTTCAAGTCCGAGTTCTTGAATAGAGAAGCTTTCTTAATCTCTTTTCTTTACTGTTTTTGATTACTTTTATTAAAACCAATGATGATGTCGACCTCAGCCATGTCTGAGTAGATCCTGAGTTGGGCTTACGGTTCCCGAAAGGGGCTCTCATAATCGATTAAGACATCTAGGTTTATAGATCTGGGATTTCAACTTTGTTCTCTGTTTATTCTTGTTCTTATTGCATGTATGCTTGATTGATCACCTAGTATCTGATCTAGATAGTTAGTGTTGCGAAAGTTTTCATTAAGTATCAGCCCTAGAATGAAACAGGCGTTTTTTCCGTAGGAGTGGAAACCTACCTGCGGCGAGATCGTGAGTATTGACGAGTCTTGTGCAGCTCTTACGTTCTCTCCCTTCCAGGGCCAGAGTGGAAACCTACTGGTCAGGGTTGCGAGAAACAGTTGGTTATGATCACGACAGTGACGTAGTCATACCGCCGTACTCTAGCTCTAGAACCCTATATATAGATATCCATCAATCCCAATCTATCTACCCTAGTGTTAAAACCGATTATGATCACTGTAGAGTTCCCAAAAGCTCAGCAATTTTAGCCATAGTTAACAAACCAATCGATTTTTACTTGCTTATTTAGATCCGCATTTCAATTGTTTTAGTTCGATATTTTGCTTGCTTTACTTCCTTTTCATTCGATTATTCTACTTGTTTCTTAGGATAGATTTATTTGCTTTCTTTAGTTTTAGTTTAATCCGTGAAAAACAACCAACCTCTAAAACCAATCTAGTGTAGACATAAAGTTAGAAACCGTAGAAGAATACCAGGCACACAAATCTCTGTGGATTCGATCCCTAAATACTACAACTGATTAGCTGTGCACTTGCAGCTTTCATTTGTTTTTGTTAAGGGTAAAACTTGTTCCCTCATGCAGTTGACACGCATCAAGTTTTTGGCGCCGTTGCCGGGGATTTGTTTCGCTGCCTTTTGTTATTTTTCTTGTTTTAACTTCTGTTCTAGACACCTGATCTCTAGTTCTTTCTTAAAGTTTTGCTGAATTAATTTTTCCTTTCTTTTGTTTTTCTCTGAATTGCATGAATACCAGGCGCAGACCTGTAGAAAACACTCCAATTCTAGACGAGATAGACAGACACGAAAGAGAACTTCGAAGACTTAGACGAACGCAAGAAATGGCCAATGCGACCAGCCTGGAGATCCTATTAACCGAGCTTTAAATATGGACCAAGACGGGTCCAAACATGGAGAAAATGAAGAGAATGATCACAGAGGAGGTGATCATGCTCGACAAGATGGAGAGGAGGATGAGGTTCCTCCAAGAAACCACCAGAATCGCGAGAGAGAATAACGTGAAGACCTTGATGCACCCATCAATGCAGCCGATGGTGACCACCAAGGAATGCAGCCGAATGGGCGCGCTAACCGCCCTGTGCAGCCAGCAAATCAACACCGAAGACAAGCCAGAAACCACCGCATAGCTGATTTTGATGCACCTACTCAAAATTTTCAGAACCGATCTGCAATCCAAGTTCCATTTCCGGAACGAGTTTGAAGTCAAGCCTCAAATCATCTCATTGGTGAAACAAAACCAATTCCATGGAGTTCCTTCTGAACACCCAATGGACCATATTGAGCTCTTTGAAGAAATCTGCAGCATGATGAGAACAAACCAAGTTCCAGCAGACTATTTAAAGTGTAAGTTGTTCCCTTTTTCATTAGCAGACAAAGCTCACCGTTGGTTGAAATCTTTGCCTGCAGGATCGATTACTAATTGGGAAGAGTGTAAAACTGCTTTCCTGAATCATTTCTATACTAAGTCAAGGTCGAACTTGTTGAGAACGAAGATCTCACGCTTTCAGCAAGGACCGACTGAATCTTTCTATGAAGCCTGGGAACGTTTTAAGGAGTATGAACGTGATTGCCCTCACCATGGATTTCCTGGATCAAGCCTGCTGAGCACATTTTACCGAGGTTTCAACCAAAATACAAACTTTCACTTGATACAGCTAGCAATGGAGATTTTGGACAAAAGACGATAGCCCAAGGAAGAGCCCTCATCGAAAATTTGGCTCAAGCCAATAGCAATGATTGTCCTGAATACGATCGCTCGACGAAGCAAACCGGAACAGACAACAAGGAGATAAGCGAGTTGAAGAACATGATGAGCCAGTTTTTGAAGAGCAACAATCGCCCAATCCATGCTTGTGAGACCAACAATGGCGCAGAAGATGAAGGACCTAGTGATATCGATCACATTAATCAAGCCTTTCAAGAAGAAGAGGTGAATTATGTAGGAGCACAAGCACCATACCCAAATCGCTTCAAAAATGGCTTCAACAACAACTTTCAGAATTCAAAATACAACAATCTCTCTTACCGCAATCCAAATGTGGAGAATCCTCAAGATCAGTACTACCCACCACAGCAAAAATCCTTCCAAAACAAGTTCCAAGGTGGAAACCGCGACAGCCATATAACTACCAAGGTACGGGTTTTAACAATCAATTTGTACAACAGCAAGGAGTCACGACGAACCAATTAGCTTCACAAATCGGTAGACTTGAACAGTCCATCCAGCTTGTTATGACAAACGAAAAAGCATCTAAAGACATGAACGTGAAGGTTGATTGCATGTACAATGACCTGAATGGGAAGTTTGAAGCTTTATCTTCGCATGTCAAAAAGCTAGACGTGCAAGTCGCCCAAACAGCCGACTATATCAAGAGGCAAAGTGGAGTTCTTCCAGGAAGAGTTGAGGATAACCCGAAGAGGTTTTGCAATGCTATAACCACACTGCCCGAAGAAGAAGCCAGAACCGATGGAAAGAAAGAAGAAACCCCAATCTTTGTACCACTTTACAAGGATGTCGATGTCAAGCAGCCACCATTTAAGGTACCTCAACGATCACCGTTTCAAAGGCTTACAAAAGCCGACGATCCGGGACATTTTGTTTTCCAATGTTTCATTTCAGGAATCAGTTTCATAGACTGCCTGTGCGATTCCGGAGCCAATGTCAACATCATGTCAATGACATTTGCCGAAAAATTGGGCATAAAAACCTTAAGGACATCGACGGTTAAGGTTATCTTTGGAGATTCATCTCAAAAAGATACTGAAGGGGCGATTCATGATCTACAAGTTCTAGTGGGAGACAAGATTGTTCCCGCTGATTTCCAAGTCCTGGAGATGGATAAAGACAAGGAGAGGCCACTCATTTTCGGGAGACCATTCCTAGCTACCGTAGGAGTAGTAATCGATCACGCAAACCGGCATGCTGTTTTCCTCAATGTAGATCGCAGAAGGTTTTATCCGACAATCCTAGATGATTTTCCAAGCAAAGGAAACCAGCCAAAAGAGAAAGAAAAGGAGAAGCCGAAAGCTTTTGCAAAGATCAAGATCATCATTCCACCGCATGCAACAGAAACTAGTGAGAACCAAATCCAGGAGCTGATCGAAAACACAAAAAGGGTTTTAAACAATGTTAAAGTCCAAAAGAAGAGTAAAGGAAAGAAGACGGCTCCTCAAGGAGAAGAAGTAAAACCTCCAGCGACCGGAAGTGATAAGGGCACATCAAGTGGAGTGCCATTCAAATCAGCCTGATTCTTCATACCTACGTCGAGCTAAACGACTTAAAACAAAAGCATTTAATGGGAGGCAACTCATTTAGGTACTCTTTCTTTTATTTTTCTTTTCCTTTGAACAATTTATATTTTCTTTTTCTTTTAAGTTTCAGATATTTTATAAAACAAAAACACAAAAAAATCGGAAAATTAGCAAAACCAAGAAGAAAAGGGTGGTTTTTAGCTGTTCGGCCCGGCAAAGACCTAAAAGTTGGACGAAGGCCGCAGGAGAAAGGGCCGCGTTCGCGATCAACCGACCCGCGGCCAAGGGAGCATCGACCGCGGCACCGTGAATGTGACCGCGACCGAGCCCTTGATCACCGCGGTCGCGCGTCTCCTGACCGCGGCCGTTGGTCGTCGAGATTGGAATGCGGATTTCCATCGCTTTTCAAAAGTTCCTGGAGTTTCCCGGTGATTTCCGGAGTATTCCCGGTAAAGCCCGTTAAGATTTTCTGTAAGTTTTAAACCTCCATTGCGTGCAAGACAAGAAAGGTAAGTTCCCGTAAACTTATGAATTTCCGAAAATTTGCCGTTTTTGCTACAAAAACGCTTTTTAAAGAAAGGAAATGCACTTTTTGGATCAAAACTCCTTTTTCTCGTCTCTTCCAAAAGACTTGGAGATTTAGGAGATAGAACACCTTTTTCAATTCTTAAGCTTTTTAAGAGATTCTTGGCCCAAACCTCACTCTTTTTCAAAGCTGATTTCAATTCTGTCATCAAATCTCTCTTTCCAGTAAGGTATGAAGCTCAAACTCGCCATTTTTATTCGATTTTATAACTTAGGGTTTTCTTAAAAAGCCCAAATCTCGGTTTATTGATGGTGGAAATAGCTTAAGAACAATAGATTTTCCTTTTAGGTAATCTAAAAATCGATTTTAACACCTAGCTTAAAAGGAATTGAGATTTTTGAAATTTGGATTCTACATGCTTTATAAAATTCGAATTTGGAACAGCAAAATGGATGAATCTGATTAAGCCTTGTGTGATTAGTGATTAGTATTAGGTAACCTATAGATTTGACATGGAAATTGCTCATTAAAATCGATTTTTAGAAGATTTCTATGTTGAGGACACCAAAAATCCGAATCTAATCATGAACTACTCGATTTCTTTGATTCAATGTCAATTCTGCTTGCTCATGGTTTTAATTAATCTCTTTATACTAGTATTAGTATAACTGATCGTTAATGTGTTAAAATCAGTATCCATATTCACTCTTTTTCCAATAATCATCTCGTCTTGCAGAAAAATGGAACAAACTAGATCCCGAAGAAGCCGTCGCACTGGTGACAGCTCTGAGGACGTTCCCGATGATGCTACTCTAGGAGAGTACATGCTGAACCAAGCCAGACCAAGAAGAAGAAACTATGTGATGAGATTGCTCCAGCATTCAAGAGAAACGAGAGCAACTCCCGAGCCACCACAGATCCGATACGTTGGCAAGGAGATAAACCCGAGAGTGGACTATGCAAGACGTTTCAAGAAGCTGAATGTCAAACCCACACCTTGGATTGATTATCATACACTTGAGATGCTTGGAATCAGAGAAGATGTAATCTGGTACATTGATGCACTTAAGCTAAGACCCTACATGGAGCTTAACCTTCCAACCTATCCTGAGCTAGTCCGCGAGTTCTTAGCAACTATTACACTCCACCACACGAAGAGGAGGAACCCCATAGCATCAGATGGCATCTTGTCATTCTCTATCTGCGGACAGCCTTACTCGCTCACCATTTCTGCACTTTGTGAGGCTCTTAAGCTTCCATACACCGATGGCATTTACCTTGAAGACGAACCCAGTTTTAACTTGTGGAGAGAGATGGGTCATGGAGTCTATGATAGCGGGAGATCCAAGTCAGCCATTCTTACTCATCCTGCAGTGAGAGTTGTGCACAAACTCTTAGCACACACGATTTTCTCTAGAGCCAACATGGGATGTGTTTTGAAGACCGAGCTCATTACACTTCAGATGTCATTTATGGATGACCGACGACTTGCCTGCTTTGCCTGGATCATAGCACAGAAGATGGTAAAGGTGAAGCATGATTTACATGGTTGCGAGGACGCTACTCCAGCTTACAGGAGTGCTTTTACAGCGATACTACAGGCTGTGGATTCGATTTCTCATCTGATGATCCACTTCCCGATGTCTGGTAGGACCTACTTTATCTCTCTCACGATCACACTATCTCTCGTGCCGCTTTTGATCCAGACAGGTTTGGTTACAAGTATTGCACTGACACTGAGGAGCACCGAGTCTGTTTGCCTTCAGCATCAGTCCCGAGATTATGTAACGGAAGACGTCCGCGATAGACTCCGGAACCCGATGAGTTTCTGCCATCTGTACCTCGTCTACCATTCACCATTGGCCAAAACATAGTGGCCAAGGCAAAACGCGATGCAGCTGCGGCCCGTGCTCACTTTCAGCCATCTGTTTCGACCGGCCACACCTCATCATCTACATCATCGCACACACATTCTGATCTGGCGCGCAGAGTTGAGAGACAGGGACGACGCTTTGAGCGCGTTGTCACCTTCCTACAGGAGCAGCACCAGTTTGCAGCAGACACATCGGAGGATGAGTGATTGATCAACACTTCACTGCCATCACGGTTCTATCATCATTTTCTTTTCTTTTATCTTATTTTATTTCGCTTTTATTCACCATTTTCTCACCAACTTTTTCACACTGGGGACAATGTGATTTAAGTCTGGGGGAGGATGTCTATCCCGTACTAATCATTTTCTTGTTTTTGCTTTCAAATTTCAAGCAATTTTTAAATTTTAATATGTAACCTATTCGACATTAAGTATTTTTCAGGAATGTTTGACACAAAACTATGATGATTTAGACCTACACGCTTCTACACTATGCATGATAGCTCATTTGTGGTTAGCACTAGACTAGAATACTTGCACTACGAACTCCCACCAGAGGACTTCTACTCATGGAAGTTCTTTCTGACATGAGATACTAGCTCATTTTATTTGACCTTAATATTGACATCTAATTTTCTCATCATTGATTTTAGGCAGGCATCGACATACACATCTAGGACGTCTTTTACCCTCACTTTTACCACTCTTTGTCATCCTAGATGACCAGTTTATCTTCATCTGGTACCATACCCTAAACCCAAAACCCTTGTTTTCAATCCTCATGCATTCTCTCTTTAGTTTATATCAGCAGATATGTGCAAAAACATCGGAGAGAAGAGGAGCGACGCAGTTTTCAGTCACCCACAAAGGAGACTGAATGGAATTGAGAAGGAAGAGTATCAGAAACCTCATTAAGCTTTACAAGACAGATCTTAACTGGTAATTTTGTGCTCTCTAAGACTCTATATCTAAAGGTGTTCCCTCTCTTCAAAAAAAAAAAAAAAAAAACGAACGAATGAAAAGAGAGAGGGAAACAACAAGCCTAATGAGTCCTAGATTGTCGAAATTTGTGGAGCAAGAAGCAACTACTAAGCGTTTATAGGGCTATGTTTTTGAAAGATTTACAAAATCCTAAGTCTAGGGGAGTTAGGAAAGAACCTGAGGAAGAAGACCAGGAATCTATGGCAAGAAGAAAGTGACTGAAAACTGTGGATACCAACTGCTTCACTCTCTTTTGCGGTTTTGCATAATATCTTGCATTCTCCAGATCTTCAGGTAACCAGTAAGCACTTTAAGCCTTACCCCTATAATAACCCTTTTTGACACCTAGCCTAGTTTGCCCTGCCTAGACTTTCTTTGATGAGAACCACCGAGATTTTTAAGGAATGTTAAGAGCTAGTTGACTGGAAGTTAGATCTTAGTGCATAGATTTCCGCATGACGGATTAACGGACTAGTTATGCCTGTATTGCTAGTGAAAATTTTCTAGGCTATTCCCGATTGATGCATACTGATTGATATTGGTCTAGAAGTTTCTGAGATTTTGTTTAGTTCCTGCGTTTTCAAACCTCTCGCCGAGATTTAGCCTTTGTTTTGTTTAAGGACAAACAAAAGACTAAGTCTGGGGGAGTTGAAAACACCAGATTTTGACCATTTTTATGGATCACTTTAATGTCTTTTACAGGTGTTTTTACTCCATTTTCAAAGCTTTTCAAAGGATTTCTATGTTTTCGGATTTTAAAAGACTTTTCAGGTAATTTGAGATAAAGAGGCACAAATTGGAACAAAAAGACTCTTTTGGATAAATGCAGACCGTCAGAACTCTCATGGAGAGACGAAGACCTTCTCACCGTCTGATCACCCTCAAAATTGGACAACTTATAGAAGAATCAACCAGCTTTCAAATGCACTTGGTTAGGAGACATTCCAACGGTTGGATCTCATGATATTCCATTAGCCCCGGAGCCACTCGAAGACGGCTAGCAAGTCACGCGACCGCGGCCAACAGCCCATTCCCCGCGGTCACAAGCCTCGTGACCACGGCCAGCCACCTATTTCCCGCGGTCACGTCATTCCCGACCGCAGCCGGCTAACTCCGAACTAAAGCCCATATTTCTGAAGCCCAAAGTCATTCTCAGCCTCAATTCGAGAACCCTAGAGACCATGGAGTATTGAAGACTATAAATACTTGTCATTTAGGTCGTTTTTAGACACCACCCTTCATACTTTACAGAAAAACTTTTCCTTTAGCCGTTTTTATGCGATTTTTGTAGAAGATTGTTCAAGTTCGAGTTCTTGAATAGAGAAGCTTTCTTAATCTCTTTTCTTTACTGTTTTTGATTACTTTTATTAAAACCAATGATGATGTCGACCTCAGCCATGTCTGAGTAGATCCCGAGTTGGGCTTAGGATTCCCGAAAGGGGCTCTCATAATCGATTAAGACATCTAGGTTTATAGATCTGGGATTTCAACTTTGTTCTCTGTTTACTCTTGTTCTTATTGCATGTATGCTTTATTGATCACCTAGTATCTGATCTAGATAGTTAGTATTGTGAAAGTTTTCATTAAGTATCAGCCCTAGAAGGAAACAGGCGATTTTTCCGTAGGAGTGGAAACCTACCTGCGGCGAGATCGTGAGTATTGACGAGTCTTGTGCAGCTCTTGCGTTCTCTCCCTTCCAGAGCCAGAGTGGAAACCTACTGGTCAGGATTGCGAGAAACAGTTGGTTATGATCACGACAGTGACGTAGTCATACCGACGTACTCTAGCTCTAGAACCCTATATATAGATATACGTCAATCCCAATCTATCTACCCTAGTGTTAAAACCGATTACGATCCCTGTAGAGTTCCCAAAAGCTCAGCGTTTTTACAAACCAATCGATTTTTACTTGCTTATTTAGATCCGCATTTCAATTGTTTTAGTTCGATATTTTGCTTGCTTTACTTCCTTTTCATTCGATTATTCTACTTGTTCCTTAGGATATATTTATTTGCTTTCTTTAGTTTTAGTTTAATCCGTGAAAAACAACCAACCTCTGAAACCAATCTAGTCTAGACTTAAAGTTAGAAACCGTAGAAGAATACCAGACACACAAATCTATGTGGATTCGATCCCTAAATACTACAACTGATTAGCTGTGCACTTGCGGCTTTCATTTATTTTTGTTAAGGGTAAAACTTGTTCCCTCACGCAGTTGACACGCATCAGCATCCAATTCCGAGACTAGACAACATGTTGGACGAGTTAAGGGGAGCTACTATCTTCTCAAAGGTGGATCTAAAGAGTGGTTATCATCAGGTGAGAGTGAAGGAAGGTGATGAGTGGAAAACTGCCTTCAAGACCAAGCAAGGTCTATACGAATCGCTTGTGATGCCTTTTGGTCTCACAAACGCCCCAAGTACCTTCATGAGACTCATACATCTGTAAGTTTGTAGTGTTTTACTTCGATGATATTCTAATTTACAGCCAATGCTTGAAGGATCATATTGAGCATCTAGAACAGGTTCTAGCAACGCTTAAGTTAGAGGGTTTATATGCAAATCTTAAGAAATGTATCTTCAGCACTTATCAATTGGTATTTTTAGGATTTGTTGTAAGTTCTCAGGGCCTTAAAGTGGATGAGGAGAAGATTAAAGCCATCCAAGAATGGCCCACACCCTCCACGGTTGGACATGTTAGAAGCTTTCATGGTTTGGCAAGTTTTTACAGGCGCTTTGTCAAGGATTTCAGTACCATACCAGCCCCATTAACATCAGAGATCAAGAAGAATATTAATTTCACCTGGGGGCAAACTCAAGAAGCCGCATTCAATAAGCTGAAGGAGAGCCTCGCACAGGCACCGGTTTCAGTCGTTCCTAACTTTGATAAAATGTTTGAGGTTGAATGTGATGCATCAGGTACCGGCATAGGAGCTGTCTTAACACAGTGAGGGAGGCCAGTAGCTTACTTCAGTGAGAAGTTAAGTGGGGCAACACTCAACTACCCAACTTATGATAAAGAGCTCTATGCTTTGGTGAGATCACTAGAAATGTGGCAACACTATCTGCTCCCAAAAGAGTTTATCATTGACACAGACCACGAGACCCTCAAGCACTTAAGAGGCCAGACCACACTTAAGAAAAGGCACGCACGATGGTTAGAGTTCGTAGAGACCTTCCCATATGTGATCAAGTACAAGAAAGGGCAGGAGAACATTGTAGCCGATGCACTTTCAAGGCGTTACAGCCTCATCTCTACAATGGAAGCCAAGATCATGGGGTTTGAACATATCAGGGGTGGATATGAATCTGATCCCGAGTTCTCAGAGGTCTACAAAGAAACTACAAAGGCCACATTTGGAGTGTTCTACCAACAAGATGATTTTCTATTTAAGGAGAAGCGGCTGTGTATTCCACAAGGGTCCATGAGGGAGTTGATCACAAGGGAAGCTCATGGAGGAGGGTTAATGGGACATTTTGGCCGAGGTAAGACGCTGAGTGTACTGATGGAGCACTTTTACTGGCTGCATATGCGAAGAGATGTGGAGAAGCGATGCGCCAAATGCATCATTTGTCTCCGAGCTAAGTCCAGGTTACACCCTAACGGTTTACATATGCCTTTACCTATTCCTAATGCACCCTGGATAGACATTTCTATGGAATTTATTCTACGCTTTCCTAAGATACACAACAAAGACTCCATTTTTGTAGTAGTAGACAGGTTCTCAAAGATGGCGCACTTTATACCATGTAACAAGACCAATGATGCAACTCAAACAGCTGATCTCTTCTTTAAAGAAGTTGTGGGTCTACATGGAGTGCCCAAAACCATTGTTAAAGACCGAGACACAAAGTTCCTCAGCCATTTTTGGAAGACATTGTGGAGAAAGCTTGGAACCAAACTCTTATTTTCCACCACTTGTCATCCTCAAACGGATGGGCAAACAGAGGTAGTAAACCGTACACTCTCAACCTTATTGAGAGCCACGGTTGGTAAGAATCTCAGGAATTGATTATCTTGTCTACCTTTCATTAAATTTGCTTATAATCGTTCTAAATACTCTGCTACTTACCAATCTCCTTTTGAAGTTGTCTATGGGTTCAACCCTCACACGCCTTTATACCTTGTTACTTTGCCACCAGCTATCTATTCGAGCGCAAAAGGAGAAACTAAGGCTGATTTTGTGAAGAAGCTGCACCAAAAGGTTAAAGAGAGGCTGGAGAAAAAGAACGAGAAGGACAAGGCACGAATTGACAAAGGACGCAAGGAGATTCATTTTGAACCAGGAGAGTGGGTGTGGTTGCACATGAGGCAAGACAAGTTCCCACAGCAAAGAAAATCAAAGCTTGCACAGAGGGGAGATGGACCATTCCGAGTCTTGGAGAAGATCAACGACAATGCATATAAGCTGGAGCTGCCAGGTGAGTTTAATATATCTCCTACTTTCAATGTTACTGATTTATCTCCTTTTGATGCAGGTGAAACTGTTCCGAGGACAGAACCTTCTCAAGAGGGAGGGGATGATGAGGGCATACAACCACAAGCACCACCTATACCTGCTGTGAGACAAGGACCAAGAACAAGGTCAGGAACTAGAGTCTTACGTGAAAGGTTTAATCAAGCTATTGAAGCCTTACTTAGCATCCACGAGCAAGAAGACTCTTTTTACCCAAGCTTTAAGGCCACATTCCAAGAAAGAAGCCCGGAAGAGCCTAATAAAGAAGAAGCCTATCTTATACAAGACGGCCCAAAAACTGAATTGCCACTTCTCCGACCCAACAAAGAAGTGTCCCTGTTCAGCATCAGCATAACGCCAACTTAAGACCATCCTAGCCTTCCAATCTACCAAGGTAAGCTAATGAATACAATTATCTACTTGCCTAACTTGGTTTTCTGTCTTTGGTTTGTTTTACAGGTTCTTGATATGATCCTAGGTGAGGATCAAGCCCTGGACTATTCTCCAACGATTGTGATTTCGAAATTTGATGGTTTGAGGTATTGCGGATTGAAGTGAATGAATATGACGTGATGAAATATGGTGTAACTCGGGGAAAACGCCTTGACACTTCTAAGAGAGATGAAAGATCTCTTAGACTATCAACAGAAATAAAGAGCTTGTAATGAAAGGATATAATCCGAAGTCACTAATCAAGCTGGTGATCAAACGATTTAGAGAGAGTTTTTAGAAATAAAAGGTTTGATAGATTGAAAAGAAAGACAAGAGCAATACATATAGAGTCTCGAACACATAGGAAATAACAAAGACAACTAAGACGACTTAAAGACTCAATGACTAAGACTTAGACTAGTTTGAATTTGAAAATAGGCTCCTCTCTTTCTTGATCGCATCTGGTGAACGAAATGGGCTAAGTTTCCATCAAGAGGCCTTTTGTAAAAGTGTTGTGAACAAGCCTCATTAAAAACCTTGTTTGGAAAACCCAATTGGGACAAAACCAAACGAAGGGAAAAAGAGCACAAGTCACAACCCTCTCTTGATGAACTCTTAAGTGGCTTGTATCACAACCAGTGTAGTTGGATTAGCACACTTAAGATTGCCCTGAATGGTGTGTAATAGCTTGTGAAAAGCTTGCTTGAACTTCATTGCTCTTGATCTCGTCATTGGACCAATCGGAAGATGCAAGTCTTTATCTTCGTCTAAACTTGCTTCCTCGGGTTTCAGCTGCTCTTAGTCTTCATTCAATTCTGGTTCAGGCTCTCCTTGTTCTCCTTCAATCTCCTCAGTTCCTAAGCTGGTCTTGATCATATCATCCTCTCCCACTTGAAAAGGATTTGTCCTCAAATCTGTATCTTCTGCAAGAAAAGGAACTAAGTCAGAAACATTGAAGCTTGAACTTACAGAATACTTACCTTGAAGGTCCAGCTGGTAGGCATTGTTATTGATCTTCTTGATGATCTTGAAGGGTCCATCGATTCGCGGCATAAGTTTAGACTTTCTTTCATATGGAAATCTGTCTTTCCTTAAGTAAATCCACACCATGTCTCCTTCTTCAAAGATCATCTCCTTTCGGTTCTTGTTGGCATGCTTGGCGTAGTACTTAGTCTTATTCTCAATGTTGATGCGCGCCTTCTCATGGATCTTTTTTACTAGCTCTGCCTTTTTCTTTCCATCTAAGCTAACTCTTTCACTCAAAGGTAAAGGCATTAGATCCAAAGGTGAAGTAGGATTGAACCCGTAAACGATTTCAAATGGTGAGAACTGAGATGCAGAATGCTTAGCATGATTATAGGCGAATTCTACATGTGGTAAACATTCTTCCCAAATTTTAAGATTCTTTTTAATCAATGCACGCAACAAGGTGGACAACGTTCTATTAACTACTTCAATTTGACCGTCAGATTGCGGATGACATGTGCTAGAGTGCTAAAGTCTTTGACAAAATCTTCGATAGAAACCCGCAAGTCCATGAAAGCTTCTTACTTCACTAACAGACTTTGGACTTGGCCAATCTTTAATCGCCTTTATCTTTTCTTCATCAACCTTGATTCCATCTGCACTCACAACAAAACCTAAAAAGACAAGGTTATCTGTTCCAAAAGTGCATTTCTTTAAATTTGCATACAAGGTCTCCATTCTAAGCACTTCTAAAACCTTTCTAAGATGCTCCACATGTTCATCTAAGCTTTTGCTGTAAATTAAAATGTCATCAAAGTATATCACAACAAAATGACCTATATAAGCTCTAAGAACATGATTCATTAACCTCATAAACGTGCTAGGCGCATTGGTTAACCCAAAGGGCATGACTAACCATTCGTATAAGCCCTGCTTAGTCTTAAAAGCAGTTTTCCATTCATCACCCTCTTTCATTCTAATCTGGTGATATCCACTCTTAAGATCTACCTTAGAAAATATGCTAGAACCATGTAATTCATCAAGCATGTCATCCAATCTAGGTATAGGGTGTCGATACTTCACCGTGATATTATTGATGGCTCGGCAATCTACACACATTCTCCAGCTGCCATCTTTCTTTGGGACAAGTAAAACAGGTACTGCGCATGGACTCATGCTCTCACGAATGTGCCCTTTGTCCATGAGCTCGGTGACTTGCTTTTGAAGCTCTTTGGTCTCCAAAGGATTAGTCCTATAGGCTGGTTTGTTCGGAAGTGAGGCTCCGGGTATAAAGTCAATCTGATGCTCAATGCCTCTTATTGGTGGTAAGCCCTGCGGATTCTCCTCTGGAAATACGTCTTTGAATTCCTGCAAAAGTAATCTTATCTTGCTAGGAATATCCTGCGTAGGCATATTTAGGTTAAAGCATTCTTTGAAAACTAGTAAATAGTTTGGGAGTTGACTTCCCTTTGGTTTGGTGATCATGAGGCTCGTTGATAGAGAGTTTGTAGAAGTGGTTTGCACTTTGTTCTTCTTCATAGCGATCTGGTCCTGCTGAACTTCTTGAGGAGTTAAGGGAACCAAAGTAGTTTTCTTGCCGTGATAGTCAAAGGAATAACGGTTTGTGAAACCATCGTGCATAACCCTTCTATCTGATTGCCATGGTCTTCCAAGTAAGATATGCCCCGCATCCATAGGCAAGACATCACACAGAATCTCATCCTGGTATTTGCCTATCGATATTGGCACCATAACTTGATTTTTGACCTCCATTTCTCCAGCCTCATTCAGCCATTGTAGCTTGTAAGGTTTCGGCCTCTTCATTAGTTTCAAACCTAATTTTTCTACCATAGACTCACTAGCCACGTTAGTACAGCTTCCACCATCTATTACTAAGCTGCATACTTTTCGTTGCACCATACATCGGCTGTGAAAAAAATTTTCCCTTTGCTCGTTTCCCTCGGTCTTGGTTTGAACATTCAGAGTCCTTCTAGTTACCAATAGTTCACCTCGGGCAGGCATCTCTATTGGTTCCTCATCTTCAGACTGTTCCTCTTCAGTTTCCACTTCTCCATTCTCTTTAATGATCACTATCTTCTTGTTGGAACAGCTACTCGCATAGTGACCATACCCCTTGCACTTGTAACACTGAATATCTCTATTCTTGGAGGTAGTCACCACTTCTTTTCCTTTGACGCTCTGTTCTTCACCCTTAGACTTGGAGAATGACTTAAAATCCTTTTGGAAACTCGTTTTCTCATCCTTCTGAAAATTTGGCTTGTTGGATCCGTAGCTAGGTTTATAGTTTCTTCTTTTGAGCTGTTTCTCAAACATAATAGCCTTGTGCAACAGTTCCTCTAGTTCCACGTAGTGATGCACCTCTAAGCGGTCTATAATTTCTCTGTTTAACCCCCCCCATGAACCTAGCCATCGTTGCTTCCCTGTCTTCACGAATATCGGCTCTCATCATGAGAGTTTCCATCTCCTTATAATATTCTTCGACTGATCGGCTTCCTTGGGTTAAACTCCTGAGCTTGAAATGCAGTTCTCTGTGGTAATGACTTGGTACAAATCTTCTTCTCATGATCGCCTTCAATTGGTTCCATGATTCGATAGGATCTTCTCCTATTCTTCTTCTGGTTGTAACGAGGTTATCCCACCAACTTAGGGCATAATCTTTAAACTCTGTTGGGGCCAGCTTTAACTTGTGCTCGGTGGTGTAGTCTCGGCAGTTAAACATAAGTTCAATCTTCTTCTCCCACTCCAAGTATTCTTCAGGATCAGCGGTACCTCTGAATTCAGGAATCGTGAGCTTAAGGCTTCCCATAGGATCACTAGACCTTGGCTTTCTTTCTTCTCTATCGCTTCCTCTTCTCCTTGATGAACGAGCTCTAGAGGAGTTGCTGTAGTATTGTTCCAAAGCCGAATGGTCACTGCTCTTTCTTGGTTTGTCCGAAACCATCTTCTCCATGTCAAATCTCATACTTTCAAACTCCCGCTGCATAAGAGACATCATTTGAGTCATCATAGCGTCCATCATAAGTTTGTTGGTTGATCCGCTTGGGTTCGCGGGGTCTTCTTTCTCATGAGCCGATTCCTCCATTGTACCTGTTCAGATGACAAGTAAAAGAACCAGTAAAAGAGCTCGAAGAATACACACGCTAGTTTAAAAATTGATCAAATTCGATACAGATCATGATACGACAATCGGACTTTTAGAAACCCTAATTCTCTCTATGAAAATTCTTTGAAATTCTGGATGACTTGTAATATAAACTAGAGAGATCAGATGCTAGAGAGCACGATCCGACTAGTTTCACACAAATTTTCACGATCAAAATAGAATATGAAAAGTCATAAAATCGTTAAACACGAAAAGACACAACCTGGGTTGGAGATTTGCTCTGATACCACTTGATATGATCCTAGGTGAGGATCAAGCCCTGGACTACTCTCCAACGATTGTGATTTCGAAATTTGATGGTTTGAGGTATTGCGGAATGAAGTGAATGAATATGACGTGATGAAATATGGTGTAACTCGGGGAAAACGCCTTGACACTTCTAAGAGAGATGAAAGATCTCTTAGACTATCAACAGAAATAAAGAGCTTGTAATGAAAGGATATAATTCGAAGTCACTAATCAAGCTGGTGATCAAACGATTTAGAGAGAGTTTTTAGAAATAAAAGGTTTGATAGATTGAAAAGAAAGACAAGAGCAATACATATAGAGTCTCGAGCACATAGGAAATAACTAAGACAACTAAGACGACTTAAAGACTCAATGACAAAGACTTAGACTAGTTTGAATTTGAAAATAGGCTCCTCTCTTTCTTGATCGTATCTGGTGAACGAAATGGGCTAAGTTTCCATCAAGAGGCCTTTTGTAAAAGTGTTGTGAACAAGCCTCATTAAAAACCTTTTTTGGAAAACCCAATTGGGAAAAAACCAAACGAAGGGAAAAAGAGCACAAGTCACAACACCTCTCTTGATGAACTCTTAAGTGGCTTGTATCACAACCAGTGTAGTTGGATTAGCACACTTAAGATTGCCCTGAATGGTGTGTAATAGCTTGTGAAAAGCTTGCTTGAACTTCATTGCTCTTGATCTCGTCATTGGACCAATCGGAAGATGCAAGTCTTTATCTTCGTCTATACTTGCTTCCTCGGGTTTCAGCTGCTCTTGGTCTTCATTCGGATCTGGTTCAGGCTCTCCTTGTTCTCCTTCAATCTCCTCAGTTCCTAAACTATCAGTTCTATTCATAGTTTTAAGTTTAAGAATATTTCTCTAGTTATTGCACGAGTCTGTACTTGCTTCTTTAGAGTCCCAGAATTTGTGTCATTTATTGTATTTGCTTAAGTCCCCAAGAAGGGCAAAGCTGCATCGGACTCTCTTATAAAGTCCCTAATAAGCAACCGTGTATTTTTACCCTACTATCAATAAAGAACACACTTCTTCAAGCAAAGTCTTACCCTCAGAATTCATTGAATTCATCTAGAGTTGGTGTTTTATCCTTTTCTTAAGAGCTGGTGTTTGATCCATCTCTTACCGGTTTTATCAAAGTTTATTCCGTAGATCTTTGTGGCGACCCTCGTTCCACCATGTGCATCACTATCATTCCATCCCTTGACTCAATCAGAGAGAGTTACACAACCAACTGATCGAGTTCCATCCCCTTTCACTTCAAATCCGTTCATTATTTTTGTTGAGAGAGTTACACAACCAGCAACAAAGATCCATCACCACCTATAGGCCCGTGCCTATATCATCACTTCTTGCAAAAGATTGAGTGTGCTCTTCATGATTAGTGAGTAGTTTCGCTATTAAGGTCTTATGGGTAGATTAGGGTGCTGAAATGCTAGATTAGCGAGTTTAGGTTCTAGATCTGCATCATTCATTCTCTAACAAACCGATCTCTATGCTAGATCCTTGAACATCACATGTGGTCTAGATCAAAGACATATTCTCGCACCAAAAGTGTTTGTAGAAATGTCTGAATCAGGTTTTGTTTGAGGTTTAAGAGTCTTTCATCATGATAATGATAGTTTGTTTCTCTTAAATGACCTATTGAACTGATTTTCAATGCTTGCTGATTCATTCTTCTCAAAAGGGATTTTGGTATGAAAGAGGATCAGTATAGAAGTTTAATGCCTTCATGAGAGGATTATCTTGTTTATGAGTTCATGATAAATGAATCTGCTTGATTGTTTGATCATTAACTTGCTAGTTCAGTATAGAAGCACCCTAGTTCATTATCCTTTCTAAGACCTTTGCATCCTCATTTCATATCACCAACCCGCTTATCTTGCTATTCTTGTTTCCTTGTTTGCATTTTGCTTTAGTTTAAATCTTATGTTCTGTTCTTGTTTTGCAATTAGTTTAGAAACCAAAACCTTACTTGATTCGCTTGACTTAAGATTCACAGCATCATAAACTAGTGTCTAAACCACAAGCATGGATTGATACCTCTTCATTACTACAATGATAGGGGATTGATAACCTCTTAAATGCCTAAAAACCTAGTTACCAATCAACAACAAGGATTCAATCTTCGTAGTGGTTGATCGGTTCTCCAAGATGGCCCATTTCATTCCATGTAACAAGACCAATGATGCTACTCAAACCAACGATCTCTTTTTCAAGGAAGTGGTGCGTTTACATGGAGTTCCAAGGACCATAATCTCTGATCAAGAAACCAAATTCCTCAGCCATTTCTGGAAGACATTGTGGAAGAAACTAGGAACCAAGCTGCTCTTCTCCACCACTTATCACCCACAGGCTGACGGCCAAACAGAGGTAGTAAACCGGACACTCTCCACCTTGTAGAGAGCTACGGTGGGTAAAAACTTGAGAAATTGGTTATCTTGTTTAGCATATATAGAGTTTGCTTATAATCATACTAAACACTCGGCTACTAAACAATCACCATTTAAAGTTGTTTATGGGTTCAACCCCTTTAGATCTCTCACTGGTTCCCCAAGCTGTTTATTCTAGTGCAGAAGGAGATACCAAAGCCAAATTTATGAAAAAGGTGCATCAGCGGGTCAAGGAGAACTTGGAGAAGAAGACCGAGAAGCTGATAAACACCGAAAGGGGCTCACGTTTGAACCAGGAGACTGGGTCTGGCTTCACATGAAGACCGAGAGGTTTCCAAACCAGAAGAAATCAAAGCTTTTACCGAGAGGAGATGGACCTTTCTGAGTTCTAGAGAAGATTAGTGAAAATACATATAAGCTTGAGCTGCCAGGTGAGATGAACATTTCTCCAACCTTTAATGTTACTGCCTATAAGAGTCTCAGAAGCCGAAATTACTTGAGCCAAGGCATTAGGTATTCACTTAAGAAGTTATGGATTCACAACCTGGACAAAAATCCAAGTCTGGGGGAACTCTAAGGAGAACCTGAAGAAAGGAGATCAGAAATCTTAAAGCAAGAAGAATGTGACTGAAACTGTGGGGGCATTTACAGTTCCATCCTCTCTTGCTGTTTTGCATCATGTCCTGTCTCTCTAGAAAAAGGTAACCCTAAACACATCAACCTTACCATTAAAAAGCTTTTTTGATACCTAACCTTGAATGCCTTGTTTAATATCCTTTTGATGAGAACCACTGAAACCTTTAATGAATGTTAAGAGCTAGTTGACTGGAAGTTAGTTCTAAGTGTGTGGATTTTTGCATGACGGATTAACCTACTAGTTATGTTTGTATTTTGGTGAGAATTTTCTAGACTTGATCTGATTGATGCATTGTCCATAATTAATGTCTAGAAGTATGGTTGCTAATATTTTTGAGTTCCCTCTCATTTCTGTTGAATGATATTTTTCCAGATTTGATCTTGTTTTGTTTGAGGAAAAACAAAGTCTTAAGTCTGGAGGAATTGATAACACCCGATTTTGACCACTTTTCACCATTGATTTTCAAATGCTTTTTCAAAGGTTTTACTTAGTTTTACGAACTTTTATTATGATATCTATGTATTTGTAGTTTCAAGGCTCTTTTCAGGAAACTTAGGGAAAATGATGGCAAAATGGAAGAAATCTACTTTTTCAGCTCAGAGTCAGACCGTCAGACTTCCAGCCTCAAATGAAGACATTCTCACCGTCCGATCCAGCTCAAACTTGGAATCAGTCAAGAGGAGACAACCAGCTTTCCATAGCACTTTACATCACAAAGATCCAACGGTGAAATCAAAATATACATAAAGAACAAGTTGACCCAGTTCACCAGTCCTGGAAGACTCTTGCCCGCGGTAAACACATGTTTTACCTGCCCTAGAAGACTCTAACCCCGGTCGATCTTAGGAAGAGCCACAAGGCCCAACATTAAAGCCCACTTCGCCATTTCTCTTCAGACAAGCCCTAAATGAGACCTAAAAGACCTTAGGACCTATAAATACATTGTTTTGCAGCCCTAAACAGGTGTGTGCTCCTGTAATGAGATTTTGAACCACCAAACTCTGTTTTTCTAGGGTTAGGAGATGGAGATGGGAATTCTTCCCCAGATCCATTGTTCTTTCTCCTTTTTATCATATTAACTTTTCTGTTTCATTGTTTTCCATTCTTTTATGTCTTTCACCATTCATTGCATCGTGTAGATTAGTCCCAGAGAGTTAAGTTGTTTTAAGGTATCGACAAACATATATATCGATTAGGATTTCTATTGTTCTTAGCCATATTCTGGATCTCATCTCTTCTAAGTTGTTCATAAAGCATGAGAGTAGATTCTTGACCTATTCTCTGAGCTTAGGATCGATTAGAACCACGAGAGTGCTGTATCAGATCATCCGTACCTAGCTTCAGAAGAACATAGTCGCTATAGGAGTCGAAAGCTACCTATAGAGAAGATGTTAGCATACGAATTCAATGTTTAATGCATGATCTTAAGTTTAGCATGAGAGCAAGAGTTAATTGCTAGATCTAAGAGATTAGTTGATTAAGGTAACGACAATTGGTTAATCATACATATGTCTATTCTAGTTCAATGCAGATTCCCATAAACAGATGAAGATAAATCGTCCGGAAGCTAATTGGAAATGCCATCATACATCGATTAGAGTAAACCGGAGAAGTATAAATCGCTACCTTTGAGGTTAAGAGTCTTTAGTTTGAGTCGATATGCTTTAGATGTTCTTTTAACAATTCATCCTGCATTGCATTTCTTGTGAATATTAGATTAGGTTTAGTTTAGGATCTTAACCAAAAACCCCAAAACCTTTTATTGGTTTATGACTTTGCTTACTTCTCAGTTTTTTGTTTCTCGCAGATTAGACATCCTCCCTGTGGATCAACACTCTAAGTCCTACAACGTGTTGGGGTCGGTTTCACCCCAAGCGGATAAAACCATCTCAAAAATGACTAAGTATTGGAGAAAACCGATTTGGCAAGAAGGAACAGCTGCCCACCAAATATGGGCCGAGCTGTCCCATGAAACAAGTGGGCCGAGCCGTGGTCACCAAGACGAGTGGACCGAGCCGTGGAGAAGGATAGATGGACCGAGCCGTGAGAAGAACGAAGAGTGGGCCGAGCTGCGCAAGAGGAAGCATGGGCCGAGCCGCTTTCCTTTGTGTTGGGCCAAGCCAGTTTTTCCAGACGGGCCGAGCCGAAGTCTCGAAGGGCGAAAGCCCTTAAAAACCCTAGACGAGGCATTATGACGGTGGCCGCACGAAGCGATAAGGAAATATTCCGAAAATCTCTCCCGAGATTCTCGGCTAGGAGGTTTAGAAAGTTAGTATAAATAGATAATGTATGCAATTCATTCTGTAAATTTTTTCACACCTCGAGAGCAATAAGACTTAAACACTTTTCAAGCAAAAAACCTTCTTTCGATCTTACTGTTCTTGCGATTACCCTAGAAATTTTAGATCCCTTAGTTTTTCCTTACAAATCTTTGGTTGTGCGAGTTTTGGCTCACACAATTTGGCGCCGTCAGTGGGGAATCAAAACTTTCTTACTCTAAATCGACATGACTTTAAGATCCGAAGAACATGGCGAGCAACACCCCCGACGATAACAACAACAACAACGATAACGGCGCGGAGAAGGACGCTCCAGCATCAGGCACAACGACGGCAACGACCGAAACCCAAGAGGAGATGCGAAACATGATGGCTGCGTTGATGAAGAAGATCGACGAGCAGGACAAAAGAAACGAGGCGATTACAGAGAGGCTCGATGCGATGGCGGCTGAGCAACGACACCCAACTTGGGGAGTCAGAATCTCCGACCCGATAGATGGAATCCGCAGACGCTTCGATTTCTCAACACCTGCTGAGGCCTCAGGAAGCGGCGCAAGAAATCCCTTGGCTCCACCAATGTTTCGTCCTCTCGGCGAACGGACTCCCGCGGCAACCCGAGTCAATATGACAGAGCCGCCCCCACTCCGTCGGAACTCAAGGCGACGAGCCGGTGAAGAGGAGAATGACGCGATCGACCTGGACTCCCAACAGAACGATGGAACCACAAACTCGCAACAAAACGGCTCGGCTCGGCGAATAAGCCAAGAAGAGCTCGCCTCGGCACTAAACGGCGTCCGGACTGACGAAATCACCGACCAGGCTCGCGGCGACAACGCGACTGAGGAAGAAGAAAACCTCCAATGGATCGAGCAGGCGGAAAGCGAAGACAAGCCGAGGAGAGAAGAGCGGGAGCGACTCCCCCAATCGAAGGGAATAACTCATGCACAAACCCTCGAAATCAAAGAGCTGTGAGCCTCAATTGCTCGGACAGTAGCCGAGATACGCGCCATGAAGTCTCAAGTGCATAACGCGACGAGTGCTGCGCCCGAGATCGATCAGATGCTTGAAGAAACCCAGAGAACACCATTCACGGTGAGAATCACGGAGGCTAGGATTCCCGAGCCGGGGAAGGTGAGAATCCCGTTTTACGAAAGAACGACCGATCCGAAAGCGCACATCACAGCGTTTCGGATATCAATGGAACGAGCTTTCACACAGAATGCTGCCAAACTGACCGAGCGGGAAGCGCACATCACAGCGTTTCGGATATTGTTTACTCTTCGTGGAACATCTCAAGGGAGCCGCGCTCGAGTGGTTTTCAAGGTAGGAGCGGATTTCAATCGGCAGTTTCCAACAGCTCTCCACCTTGTTCCTTAAACAATACTCGATGTTTATGGACAGAGGAACTTCTGAAGCCGACCTGTGGACGCTATCCCAAGGACCGAATGAACCGCTTCAGGATTACATGGCAAGATTCAAGGCGGTCGTATCCAAAATAGAAGGAATAAGCGACAAGGCTGCACTCGAAGCTCTGAAACGGTCTTTATGGTACAAATCCAAATTCCGACGGGAAATGGTACTCAACACACCACAAACGATTCAAGATGCCTTGCATTGCTCATCAGACTTTGTCGTAAACGAGGAAGAGATGAAAAATCTTGACGAGCAGTACGAAGCAACGAAAGCAGCAATCCGAAGCTTGCCCTTCGAAGAAAGGCAATCCATCAAACAACGCAACAACGCAGAGCTCAGACGAACCTCGAAGCGCAGGTGCCCACAACTACCAAGTACGCACTGGACGCGGAAGAGGAGAGCCGCGCAACAACACTTAGGTAAGAAAGCCCACCAACTACGACGAAAAGGCATTCTGCGAATATCACCAGACCTACGGGCATTCAACGGCACAATGCCGAACTCTAGGAGCAAAACTCGCAGAACGCGGTTAACCTCAAAGACCTCGTCCTTAATGAACCAAAAGAAGGAGCCGAGCCGAGCGGAGCGGCAGAACCCGCAAATCCTCCCCGACGAGGTGATAACTCCAAGCGCGACAGGAGAGGCGAACCCGAAGAGCGACCCGAGCTGAGGCAAAGGATCAACATGATCATGGGTGGATCTCAATATTACCAAGACACGGTGTCCTCCATCAAAGCTTATCAGCATCGAGCCGAAGCGAAGGAAAATTAGACAGAACCGACCGACCTCCCGAACACAGTGATCTCCGTCGCCGAGGAGGAAACGGCAGGAATCGATAGACCACACAACGATCCATTGGTGATCGAATTGACGATCAGGGATCACGATGTAGCGAGGGTGCTCATCGATACTGGGAGCTCGGTAGACGTCATTTTCAGGGAAACACTCAAAAGGATAGGAATCGATCTCTCCAAGGTGACGGCGATCCCCAAACCTCTAACCGGATTTTCAGGAGAAACAACGATGACTATGGGAATAATTAGGCTCCCTGTGGTAGCTGGCGGAGTCACTAGGATCGTCAAATTCTGCGTCACCGATCACCCAGCGATGAGGGTGGTCCCTTCCACCTATCACCTCTGCCTCAAATTCCCGACTCCAGCAGGCATCAAAACGATCTGGGAAAGTCAGAATGAGTCGCGAATGTGCTGCCTTGCGGAGCATAAGCTGAGGAACCCTGTCACCGACGCACGAGCAGACATAGATCAAAAAAAGATGAAGACGGACCGAGCCGGTATGTGATGCAGTGGACTCGGTTAGCATACACGAAGCGCGTCCAGAACGATGCGTCGAAATCGGAGCAAAACTAGAAGAGCCTCTGAGAAGCAAACTTCTTTCCCTCCTCAAAGAGAACATCAACACTTTCGCCTGGACAGCAGAAGATATGTCGGGCATAAGCATCGACGTAACCTGTCATGAGCTGAACGTGGACCCAACTTTCAAACTAATCAAGCAAAAAAGAAGGAAGCTCGAACCCGAACGAGCCAAAGTGGTTAACGACGAAGTGGAGAGATTGCTCAAAGTAGGATCAATCGCCGAGGCCAAATATCCAGACTGGCTTGCGAATCCAGTGGTTGTGAAGAAGAAAAACGGCAAGTGGCGGGTCTGTGTAGATTTCACTGACCTCAACATGGCGTGCCCAAAAGACAGCTTCCCTCTGCCGCACATCAATCGGCTCGTCGAAGCCACTGTGGGAAATAAGTTGTTAACATTTATGGATGCGTTCTCCGGCTACAACCAAATCCTGATGCATCCTGATGATCGGGAAAAGACGGCATTTATAATTGATCGTGGGATATACTGCTATAAAGTCATACCGTTCGGACTCAAGAACGCAGGGGCAACATATCAACGGCTCGCCAATAAAATGTTCGCGGATTAGCTTGGAAAAACCATGGAGGTATATATCGACGATAGGTTAGTCAAATCACTCGAAGAAAAAGATCATATCGCGCACCTACAAGAATGCTTCGAGCAGTTGAACAAACACAATATGAAACTGAACCCGGCGAAGTGCAGATTTGCGGTCACCTCGGGGGAGTTTCTCGGCTATCTGGTAACTCACCGAGGCATTGAAGCGAATCCCAAACAGATCAAGGCATTAATCAAAATGCCCTCTCCAAGGACGAAGCGAGAAGTGCAAAGGCTTACAGGAAGGGTCGCTGCGCTAAACAGGTTTATTTCCCGTTCCACCGACAAGTGTCTGCCTTTCTACGACACTCTTCGGGGAAATAAAAAATTCGAGTGGGACGAGCGATGCGAAGCAGCTTTCCATGAATTGAAGAGTTATCTGGCGAGCCCACCGATCTTGGCAAAACCAGTTGAAGGAGAGCCTCTCTTCCTCTACATCGTCGTATCTGCCACATCTGTGAGTGGGGTGCTTATCAGAGAAGAACGATCCGAGCAAAAACTCATTTTCTACATCAGCCAGACACTGACTGACGCTGAGACCCGCTACCCCCAGATCAAGAAAGTCGCCCTAGCCATCGTAGTCTCGGCTCGCAAGCTGCGTCCGTATTTTCAATCACATTCGATTGTTGTGCTCGCTACACTTCCGCTGCACTTGATCCTACACAGCCCGAGCCAATCCGGTTGGCTCGCCAAGTGAGCCATAGAGTTGAGCGAGTACGACATCGAGTATCGGAACAGGTCGTCTGCAAAGTCACAGGTGCTCGCAGATTTTCTCATCGAACTTCCAGCCAAAGCGACAAACGAGCCAACCCCAGACGAAGTATGGACGCTGCACGTTGACGGCTCGTCGTCTAAACACGGCTCGGGAATAGGAATCCGTCTCACCTCTCCCACCGGAGAAATATTGGAGCAATCTTTTCACCTGAATTTCTACGCCTCGAACAACGAAGCAGAATACGAAGCGCTGATCGTCGGTATACGACTTGCACAGGGAATCAGAGTTCGAAAGATAAGAATCTTTTGCGATTCACAGCTCGTAGCGTGTCAATTCAACGGCGAATACGAGGCGAATGACGGACGAATGGGAGCTTACCTCAAGGTGGTCAGAGAGTTGGTGCAAAAGTTCGACGAGTTCAAACTCACACGAATACGATGAGGCGAGAACACCTCGGCTGACGCCTTGGCAGCACTTGCTTCGACTTCAGACCCGGATCTCCGACGGAAAATTCCAGTCGAATTCATCGAACGTCCCAGCATCGAAGAGGTAGAAGGATTTCGGCTGATAAATCCTCCCGAGCAGGAACCAGAAAACGACGAAGCAGTCGCTATGGATGAAGACGCCTCACGCTGAGCTGGAGTACGGCTACGACAAAGAATGGCTCGGAGCCATCCGAGTGTATATCCCCGATGGAGAAGTACCAACCAACAATTGGGAAGCCCGCAAATTAAAAGCTCAGGCCGCACGATATGTCCTCTTCGACGGCGAGGTGTTTAAATGGAGATTTTCAGGACCGCTCATGACGTGCGTCCAAGGAACGAAGGCAAGAAAGATCATGCACGAAGTATGATAACTAAGGTTTTTAAGGCCTTAGATGGGTTATCAATCCCCTTGTCAAAGTAGTATAAGGGGTGTCAATCCATATGTGTGGTAGTTAGGCACTAGTTTATGTGATAGGTTCTTAAGTCAAGTAATCAAAGATGAGTTTTGTGAGTCTTGCTGCGGCCTAATCTTCTTCTTCTTCAACTCGCAGGACCAAGGAGGTTTCTGGGGAATGTACATGTGCGACTTGGTCATCCCTAGTCCCAGGTCGCAGGCTCAAGTCGGAGTAAATTGCGAGTGATCATGCGGCTTGGTTCCAGTGTCTCCCAGGTAGCATGCCCAAGTCGCAGTATTGTGGACTTAGCAATTTTCTTGCTCGGGAGCCTCAGACCTCTTCCATTGATAGCTTACCCGCACTTCTCCACTCGCAGCATCAATTTCCAGGCATTCATCTTCAGGCCTGCGAGTTAACCAAGTCGCAAGGCTTTCTCGCAGCATTCAGAGCAGCTTGGACCACTTCGCATTCCGGAGAGTGTAACTTCTAATATACTTGTCCGAATTGAGTGATTTCAGTTGCAGAGGACAGAGGACTCACATATCTCCAACTTTTGTGAAGGAAACTTCGGTGCTTGGGAAGTTGAAAGCTTCCTGGAGGGCTCATCTTTGCAGTGCATTTACACGATCAGAGAGAGGCGTCTAGACATGTGTCCGTTCCGGAGACCGTATCTTCCTACTCATAGCTCCGAATTGAATTATCTTGGATGTTCTGGAAAGACGACTCACATGTATCTGATTCTCATGAAGGCCCCGGAAACTGAATCGGCCTGGAAGTGCACCGTCCTTCGCATTCTTCGGAGCTCATCGGTTCGGTCCAAAACGGCAGCGAGACAGGAGTTTCTTCCGACGAGGTTAACGTTCTGCTCACGCCTCCGAATTCCATGATTTTACTTGCTTTGGAACCGTGATCCAATCTTCTCCAACTTTGATGAAGCCCCTGACAACTGAATCGGACCGGAAGGTTCCCCGGACAGGCGATCATTCATGAATATCGGATTGCTCCGGAATGAGGGCGAGACCTGTTCGTCTTCCGATTACCATATCTTTCAGCTCCGTGGTCCAAATGCCTTGATTCTAATTGTTATGAACTCTTGACTCAATTATCTCCAACTTTTATGAAGACTCCGACAGCTGAATCTGACCGGAAGGTTTCCTGGACGGGCGATTTCGGAAACGTGTCTGCACCCGGAGATTTTGGCCGAGAGACTTGACCGCGGTACGTGTTTTTGGCCGAGAAAGCTACCCGCGGGAAGGATTTTGGCCGAGAACCTTCGACCTTCAGTACACCATTTTGCCGAGAAACCCAAAATTGCTCCTTTTCACCATTTTTGATCATTCCAACTCCATTTCTTCGTCTGAATCACATCCTCCACTCCAAATTGGCTCCAAAAGCACCTGTTTAACACTCCAAAACATGCAAAAATCTCTTGGACCTAATGAAATTTCCTAAGTCCTAGAACAATGCCTAAAGACCTAAAATGCATGAGATAAGACATGATTTGGACTAAAACATGTACACTAAATGATGCAATTTATGAATATATCAAAGTACACAGCGGCACGTGCGGAAACCATTCTAGCGGAAGGTCGCTCGCGATCAAGATAAAACGGCACCGTTACTTCTGGCCTACGACGGTCAAGGACTGCGAGAAGTTTACGGCGAAGTGCGAGAAGTGTCAACGGCACGCGTCAACTATTCACTAACCTACCGAGCTGCTGTCATCGATCTCGTCACCTTGTCCTTTCTTGAGATGGTCAATGGATATTGTCGGACCTCTACATCGATCAAAACAAAAGCGCTTTCTGCTCGTCCTCACGGATTATTTTTCTAAGTGGGTCGAGGCCGATTCTTACGCGAGCATAAAGGATGCTCAAGTCGAACACTTCGTCTGGAAAAATATCATCTGCAGACACGGGGTCCCCTACGAGATAGTCACCGATAACGGATCCCTGTTCATCTCAACGCGTTTCGAAGCTTTCTGCGAGAAATGGAAAATCCGTTTGAGCATATCTACGCCAAGATATCCTCAGGGGAACGGACAGCCGAGCAGCAACAGACGATCCTAGACGGTCTGAAAAA